>NC_069503.1:117000501-117224676 GCF_027579735.1 Bombina bombina
GCAGAACTACGTTTATATTTACAACAAAGTCTTACATACAAATAGATGAATGTAATAGATATAGAACGTAATGATACTTTATTATTGTTTCCTTTTTTGGATTTACAAATAATGCAAACAAATCGTAATGCCTTTTTTTTAAAACAAATTGCAGATGTAATAAATCATAAATGAAAATGAGGGCCGTTAAAATATTTGAAATATAGAATACTGCTTTAAAATATTACATTTATAAGTTAATAGCGATTAATGGTTGGAAATATTAGAGTAATTACTAAATACCGCTTAGTTCGTTTCAAGTGGCAGAAGCCGTCTTGGACGCTGAAAATCTTGGCAGCAAATGATCGTCTGGAATACGCATGCGGGAATTGTGAACGCGCGACTAACATCAATGTGCTTTTATTGGACTCCGCGCATGCGCATTCGATGCAAGCAGGCTGTGACGTAGCTTTCTGGCCGCCGATCGGACAGAAAGTCAATTGGTAAATACAAACAACGTGACCAGGAAATAAAGTGACTGAGCAGAGACGGGCTGAATTGAAGAGGACAAAAATATGCGGTTACATGCGGCGAAAAGGGTATTTATGTGCACAATTTGAAAATCTCATGAATGAAACTGCTAATGATTTTTAATCATTTATGTAAATCTGCAGAGCTGAAGAGATAAGTTTACTTTCACTTGAATGAAATTTCCTTCTTTGAGACAATGAATAGAATTGAATAAAAAACCCAGACCTTGTCCCTGAAAAGGAACTGGCATGACTACCCCTGAAACTCCAGGTCTGAAACACACTTCAGGAAAGCCTGAGCTTTAACTGAATTTGCAGGGATATGTGAGAGAAAAAAAATCTTCTCACAAGAGGATTTATTTAGAATCCTATTGAAAACCCATGAGAGACAATACTCTGAAACTATTGATTTGGACCGAATTATCCAAAACATTCTTGAAAAAACCTTAATCTGCCCCCTACCAGCTGAGCTGGAAAGAGAGTCGCACCTTCATGCGGTCTTAGGGGCTGGCATTTTGGTTTCTTAAATGGATTGGAATTATTCCATTTAAAGAAGGTTTCCAATTGGAAACAGAATCCATAGGGAAGGATTAGATTTTTGTTCCTTGTTTAAAAAAAAGAACAAAAACGATTTAGAAGCTTAATATTTACCCTTAGGTCTCTTATTACCTTGGAATGAAGAGATAGCAATCTAGACTTAAAAAGTCATATCAGCATTCCAAGATTTAAGCCTCAAAACTCTTGTAGCTAAAAATAGCTAAAGACATAGATCTAACATCAACTTTGATGATATCAAAAATGGCATCAGAACTGATTAGTATGTTGCATTAAGCGAACAATATTAGATAAATCAGAATCCAATTCTTGTTGCGCTAAATCTCCAACAAAAAGGTTGAAGCAGCTGCAACAACAGCCAAAGAAAATGCAGGCCTGATACGACCTGAACATAAATAAGCTTTCCTTAGATAAGATTCAAGTCTCCTATCTAAAAGAACTTAAGTACTAGCTTCCATAGGAATAGAGGTACCTTCAGCAAGAGTAGAAATAGCCCCAACAAGTTGAGGATCTTTCCCAAAAACTCTATAGAAATTGCTGGTAAAAGGATACAATTTATTAAACCTTGAAAAGGGAATAAAATAAGTAAGCGGCTAATTCCATTGTTACAGAAGCATTAGTTATTTTGTTGTGAAGAGCTTATTTCCCAGCAGCAATGCCTGAACCAGCAAGCCAGCGCCTAAGAAGGGCTCCAAGAAAACCGTAACAAGTATCATTTCATAAAGAGTTAACTCTTTTTTTTCAGCTTTTAGAAACTATTGTCTAATCACCTCTGGAGCCAGACTGCTAATTGATAAGATGAACTTGTAAACTTGTTATCTTAAGTACTGTAATCCTATTGTGGCCTGTCAAAGGACAGTGCTCTCTATCTAAATGTGTGATGGGGGATTTTGTGCTTCCCCCCCTCTCCCCCTGGGAGTGCCCTGTGTGCATGTAACCTTAATAAAAAGCAGGCTGGGCATCCCAGTCCTGAGTTTTTGTTTGACCCTCAATCGCAGCGTTGACTCGTTCTTGTGGGCAGAAGGGTATCCTAGCTGTACTGCAGCTAAGGGAGATTATTCTATATTTGCGAGACTCATATAGAATACTATGGAAAGCAGCTTCTCCCCTCTTTAGCAATAGGGATCCAGGCTACTAAGCGGTCCATCTCTCAGCGAGACTAAGGGTAACCGTAACATCCATTCCTTAGAAATCATAAGAGAAATAGCATCAGAAATGGAAAAAAACCTCTGGAGCAACCACAGGAGGTTTAAAAACAGAATTTACTAGTTCTAATATCAAGAGGACTAGTTTCTATGATATCCAAATAATTAACACTTCTTTAACAAAGAACAAAAATACTTCATTTTAAATAAATAAGTAGATAGATCCTCATCAGAAAAGGATAATTCATTATGTTGTCGGTCATTTGAAAATTCATCAACCTTATGAGAAGTTTTAAAAGACCTTTATATTAATTAGAAGGCAGATAGCAGACAAAGCCTGAATAGAATCAGAAACAAATTCTTTAAATTTCATAGGTATAACATGTACATTAAAAGTTGAAGAAACAACAACAGGAAATGCACTATTAACTGATGGATACAATATCTGCATGTAAAAATGTTATCATACAATGACATTCGGAAATACAATGCACTTAGCTTTAGTAGAACCGACATCTGGCAGTAAAGTTCCAACAGATACTTCTGAGGCAGGATCAGATTGAGACATCTTGCAAAATGTAAAATAAAAAACAAAAAATAAAGCAAAATTTGTCAATTTGCTTATATGACAGTTTCAGGAATGGGAAAAAAATGCAAATAGCATAGCCCTCTGACATAGAAAAAGGCAAGAGGCAAAAGCAATGGGGCAAATAAATAATGAAAAAAAATTAGCGTCAAGAATGACTCACAACGTAACTGGAATTTTTTTTGGCGCCAAGCATGTCCGGAAATGACACACTAGCGTCACTGACGACGCAACCCTGTGTGAACCTCTGCGTCAATTACGACGCCGGAAATGACGAACTTGCGTCAACGGACGTCCCTTTCGCGCCAAAAAATTCTCGCGCCAAGAATGACGCAATAAAGTGTAGCATTTGGCGCACCCGCGAGCCTAAGTTAGCCCACAATTTGAAACAAAGTAGTCAATTGAAAAAAAGACTAAACCACAGGTAAGAAAAATATTTCTTAATATTAACTTTCCCCAAATATGAAACTGACAGTCTGCAAAAAGGAAATACATGAACCTGACTCATGGCCACACCAAGTGCCACACCATAGCTGAGGTGACTTAAGTAATAAACAACATACTTACCAAAATGACACCCATCCACATATAGCAGATAGCCAAACCAGTACTGAAACAGTTATCAGTAGAGGTAATGGTATATGAGAGTTTATCGTCGATCTGAAAAGGGAGGTAGGAGATGAATCTCTACGACTGATAACAGAGAACCTTATTCAATAAGTGATACTCCCTTCACGTCCCTCTGACATTCGCTGTACTCTGAGAGGAATCGGGCTTCAACAATGCTGAGAAGCGCATATCAACGTAGAAATCTTAGCACAAACTTACTTCACCACCTCCATAGGAGGCAAAGTTTGTAAAACTGAATTGTGGGTGTGGTGAGGGGTGTATTTATAGGCATTTTGAGGTTTGGGAAACTTTGCCCCTTCTGGTAGGATTGTATATCCCATACATCACTAGCTCATAGACTCTTGCCAATTACATGAAAGAAACGTTATGCTGCCTCAGTGTCTTAACCCCTTATCGACCGAGGACGTACAGGGTACGTCCTCAAAAAAAAGGCAGTTAACGCCTGAGGACGTACCCTGCACGTCCTTGGTGTGGAAAGCAGCTGGAAGCGATCCTGCTCACTTCCAGCTGCTTTCCGGTTATTGCAGTGATGCCTCGATATGGAGGCATCCTGCAATAACCTTATACGGTCATCCGATGCAGAGAGAGCCACTCTGTGGCCCTCTCTGCACCGGACATCGATGGCCGGTATCGTTGGTGGGTGGGAGCCGGTGTGGGAGGCGGGTGGCGGCCATCGATGGCCCTGGTGATGTGGTGGGGGGCAGGATCGTGGGCGGGGATGGCCGGGGGTGCGCACGGACGCGTGCGCATGCACGGGAGGGCGGAGGCGCGCACGGACGCGCACGCGTGCACAGGAGGGCGGGGGCGGGCGCGTGCACGGGGAGGGAGCGGGTGGGAACCGCTACACTACAGAAAAAGTTTTAGTATAATTGTTAAGAAAGGGGGAAAAAGTTGTAAAAAAAAAAAAAAAGATCAGGCAGGTGGTGGGGGTTCGTCTGAGGGGGGGGGGAGCTACACTACAGAAAGCAAAAAAATAAATTAAAAAAAAAAAAGTTTTTTTTGCAAAATGGGTACTGGCAGATAGCTGCCAGTACCCAAGATGGCCCCCAATAGGGAAGATGGGGAGGGTTAGAGAGCTATTTTTTTGGGGGGGGTGTCAGGGAGGCTGCTACACCACAGCATATGTAAATATGCAAAAGAAAACAAAAAAAAACTTTTATTTTAGTACTGGCAGACTTTCTGCCAGTACTTAAGATGGCGTGGACAATTGTGGGGTGGGGGAGGGAAGGGAACTGTTTGGGAGGGATCAGGGGGTCTGATGTGTCAGATGGGAGGCTGATCTCTACACTAAAGCTAAAATTAACCCTGCAAGCTCCCTACAAACTACCTAATTAACCCCTTCACTGCTAGCCATAATACACGTGTGTGCAAAATGGGTACTGGCAGATAGCTGCCAGTACCCAAGATGGCCCCCAATAGGGCAGATGGGGAGGGTTAGAGAGCTATTTTGGGGGGGGGGGGGTCAGGGAGGCTGCTACACCACAGCATATGTAAATATGCAAAAGAAAACAAAAAAAAAACTTTTATTTTAGTACTGGCAGACTTTCTGCCAGTACTTAAGATGGCGGGGACAATTGTGGGGTGGGGGAGGGAAGGGAACTGTTTGGGAGGGATCAGGGGGTCTGATGTGTCAGATGGGAGGCTGATCTCTACACTAAAGCTAAAATTAACCCTGCAAGCTCCCTACAAACTACCTAATTAACCCCTTCACTGCTAGCCATAATACACGTGTGATGCGCAGCAGCATTTAGCGGCCTTCTAATTACCAGAAAGCAACGCCAAAGTCATATATGTCTGCTATTTCTGAACAAAGGAGATCCCAGAGAAGTATTTACAACCATTTGTGCCATAATTGCACAAGCTGTTTGTAAATAATTTCAGTGAAAAACCTAAAACTGTGAAAAAAATTTTTTTTTTTTAAATTTGATCGCATTTGGCGGTAAAATGGTGGCATGAAATATACCAAAATGGGCCTAGATCAGTACTTTGGGTTGTCTACTACACTACACTAAAGCTAAAATTAACCCTACAAGCTCCCTAATTAACCCCTGCACTGCTGGGCATAATACAAAGGGGATCCCAGAGAAGCATTTACAACCATTTGTGCCATAATTGCACAAGCTGTTTGTAAATGATTTCAGTGAGAAACCTAAAATTGTGAAAAATGTAACGTTTTTTTTTAATTTGATCGCATTTGGCGGTGAAATGGTGGCATGAAATATACCAAAATGGGCCTAGATCAATACTTGGGGTTGTCTACTACACTACACTAAAGCTAAAATTACCCCAAAAAGCTCCCTACATGCTCCCTAATTAACCCCTTCACTGCTGGGCATAATACACGTATGGTGCACAGTGGCATTTAGCGGCCTTCTAATTACCAAAAAGCAATGCTAAAGCCATATATGTCTGCTATTTCTGAACAAAGGGGATCCCAGAGAAGAATTTACAACCATTTATGCCATAATTGCACAAGCTGTTTGTAAATAATTTCAGTGAGAAACTGAAAGTTTGTGAAAAAATTTGTGAAAAAGTGAACGATTTTTGTATTTGATCGCATTTGGCGGTGAAATGGTGGCATGAAATATACCAAAATGGGCCTAGATCAATACTTTGGGATGTCTACTAAAAAAAAATATATACATGTCAATGGATATTCAGAGATTCCTGAAAGATATCAGTATTCTAATGTAACTAGCGCTAATTTTGAAAAAAAATGGTTTGGAAATAGCAAAGTGCTACTTGTATTTATTGCCCTATAACTTGCAAAAAAAGCAAAGAACATGTAAACATTGGGTATTTCTAAACTCAGGACAAAATTTAGAAACTGTTTAGCATGTTTTTTTTTGGTGGTTGTAGATGTGTAACAGATTTTGGGGGTCAAAGTTAAAAAAGTGTGTTTTTTTCCATTTTTTCCTCATATTTTATAATTTTTTTTAGAGTAAATTATAAGATATGATGAAAATAATGGTATCTTAAGAAAGTCCATTTAATGGCGAGAAAAACGGTATATAATATGTGTGGGTACAGTAAATGAGTAAGAGAAAAATTACAGCTAAACACAAACACCACAAAAATGTAAAAATAGCCTTGGTCCCAAACGGACAGAAAATGGAAAAGTGTTGTGGTCATTAAGGGGTTAACCATGATGCTGCAATAAGCCCTGCATCTGTAACAACGATATTTAACACAGGATTTCAGTACCACCCTGATATATAGGTCTACTGCGTACCCCTTCCCAACCTGGGAACTATGTCAGCCAATTCTGATATACCATAGTCTCTTCAGAAATAAATGACTGCACATACCTCAATGCTGCTTGTAGCATGAAAATGTTCCCCACACTGAAGATTCCTCTTGCACTCCTCAGCAACTCTGTGGGAACCAACATGGATCTTAGTGACTTTTGCTAAGATCATCAACCTCAAGGCAGAAATCTTCTTCTATATCCTGCCTGAGAAAAATAGTACTCACCGGTACCATTTTAAAATAACAAACTTCTTGATTGACGAAACTAAAAACTATCATTTTAACACCTCTTTCACTTTACCCTTCCTAATACTAGCATAGGCAAAAAGAATGACTGGGGGTGGAGGGGAAGGGAGGAGCTATATATACAGCTCTGCTGTGGTGCTCTATGCCACTTCCTGTTAGCAGGAGGATAATATCCCACATGTAAGGATGAAATCCGTGGACTCGTCGTATCTTGTAGAAGAAATAAATAACAGAATTTATGCTTACCTGATAAATTACTTTCTCCAACGGTGTGTCCGGTCCACGGCGTCATCCATTACTTGTGGGATATTCTCCTCCCCCACAGGGAAAGGCAAGGAGAGCACACAGCAAGAGCTGTCCATATAGTCCCTCCCAGGCTCCGCCCCCCCAGTCATTCGACCGACGGTTAGGAGAAAAAAAGGAGAAACTATAGGGTGCCGTGGTGACTGTAGTGAATAGAGAAATTTTTCAAACCTGATTAAAAAAACCAGGGCGGGCCGTGGGCCGGACACACCGTTGGAGAAAGTAATTTATCAGGTAAGCATAAATTCTGTTTTCTCCAACATTGGTGTGTCCGGTCCACGGCGTCATCCATTACTTGTGGGAACCAATACCAAAGCTTTAGGACACGGATGAAGGGAGGGAGCAAATCAGGTTACCTAAACAGAAGGCACCACGGCTTGCAAAACCTTTCTCCCAAAAATAGCCTCCGAAGAAGCAAAAAGTATCAAATTTGTAGAATTTGGCAAAAGTGTGCAGAGAAGACCAAGTTGCTGCCTCACATATCTGATCAACAGAAGCCTCGTTCTTGAAGGACCATGTGGAAGCCACAGCCCTAGTAGAGTGAGCTGTGATTCGTTCAGGAGGCTGCCGTCTGGCAGTCTCATAAGCCAATCGGATAATGCTTTTCAGCCAGAAAGAAAGAGAGGTAGCAGTAGCTTTTTGTCCTCTCCTCTTACCAGAATAAACGACAAACAAAAAAGAAGTTTTGTCTGAAATCCTTTGTTGCTTCTAAATAGAACTTTAAAGCACGGACTACATCTAAATGGTGTAACAAATGTTCCTTCTTTGAAACTGGATTCGGACACAAAGAAGGGACAACTATTTCCTGGTTAATATTCTTGTTGGAAACAACTTTTGGAAGAAAACCAGGCTTGGTACGCAAAACAACCTTATCTGAATGGAACACCAGATAGGGTGGATCACACTGCAAAGCAGATAGTTCAGAAACTCTTCTAGCAGAAGAAATAGCAACCAAAAACAGAACTTTCCAAGATAGTAACTTGATATCTATGGAATGTAAGGGTTCAAATGGAACCCCTTGAAGAACTGAAAAAACTAAATTTAGACTCCAGGGAGGAGTAAAAGGTCTGTAAACAGGTTTGATTCTGACCAAAGCCTGTACAAAAGCTTGTACATCTGGCACAGCTGCCAGTCGTCTGTGTAACAAGACAGATAAAGCAGATCTCTGTCCTTTTAGAGAACTCGCTGACAATCCCTTATCCAAACCTTCTTGTTAGAAAGGAGAGGATCCTGGGAATATTAATCCATGAGAATCCCTTGGATTCACACCAACAGATATATCCTTTCCATATTTTATGGTAAATCCTTCTAGTCACAGGTTTTCTGGCTTGGACCAGAGTATCTATCACTGAATCTGAAAACCCGCGCTTGGATAAAATCAAGCGTTCAATTTCCAAGCAGTCAGCTGGAGAGAAACTAGATTTGGATGTTCGAATGGACCTTGCACTAGAAGATCCTGTCTCAAAGGTAGCTTCCATGGTGGAGCCGATGACATATTCACCAGGTCTGCATACCAAGTCCTGCGTGGCCACGCAGGAGCTATCAGAATCACTGAGGCCTTCTCCTGTTTGATCCTGGCTACAAGCCTGGGAAGGAGAGGGAACGGTGGAAATGCATAAGCTAGGTTGAACGACCAAGGCGTCACTAATGCATCCACTAGAGTCGCCTTGGGATCCCTGGATCTGGACCCGTAGCAAGGAACCTTGAAGTTATGACGAGACGCCATCAGATCCATGTCTGGAATGTCCCATAATTGAGTCAACTGGGCAAAAACCTCCGGGTGGAGTTCCCACTCCCCCGGATGGAAAGTCTGACGACTCAGATAATCCGCCTCCCAGTTGTCTACTCCTGGGATGTGAATTGCAGATAGATGGCAGGAGTGATCCTCCGCCCATTTGATGATCTTGGATACCTCTCTCATCGCCAAGGAACTCTTTGTTCCTCCCTGATGGTTGATGTAAGCTACAGTCGTCATGTTGTCTGACTGGAATCTTATGAATCCGGCCTTCGCTAGTTGAGGCCAAGCCCGGAGAGCATTGAATATCGCTCTCAGTTCCAGGATGTTTATCGGGAGAAGAGACTCTTCCCAAGACCATAGACCCTGAGCTTTCAGGGAATCCCAGACCGCGCCCCAGCCTAATAGACTGGCGTCGGTCGTGACAATGACCCACTCTGGTCTGCGGAAACTCATTCCCTGAGACAGGTGATCCTGTGACAACCACCAACGGAGTGAGTCTCTGGTCATCTGGTCTACTTGAATCTTTGGAGACAAGTCTGTATAGTCCCCATTCCACTGCTTGAGCATGCACAGTTGTAATGGTCTTAGATGAATTTGAGCAAAAGGAACTATGTCCATTGCTGCAACCATCAACCCTACTACTACCATGCACTGAGCTATGGAAGGCTGCAGAATAGAGTGAAGAACTTGACAAGCTTTAGAAGCTTTGACTTTCTGACTTTTGTTAGGAAGATCTTCATTTTTAAAGAATCTATTATCGTTCCCAAGAAGGGAACTCTTGTCGACGGAGACAGGGAACTCTTTTCTACGTTCACCTTCCACCCGTGAGATATGAGAAAGGCTAGAACAATGTCTGTATGAGCCTTTGCTTTGGAAAGAGACGACGTTTGGATTAGAATGTCGTCCAGATAAGGTGCCACTGCAATACCCCTTGGTCTTAGAACCTCTAGAAGGGACCCTAGCACCTTTGTGAAAATCCTTGGATGATCTTTGTGGATAGGAATATGTAGACACGCATCCTTTAAATCCACGGTAGTCATAAATTGACCCTCCTGGATTGTAGATAAAATTGTTCGAATGGTTTCCATTTGAACGATGGAACTCTGAGAAATTTGTTTAGAATTTTTAAATCCAGAATTGGTCTGAAAATTCCCTCTTTTTTGGGAACTACAAACAGATTTGAGTAAAACCCCGACCTTGTTCCACAGTTGGAACTGGGTGTATCACTCCCATCTTTAACAGGTCTTCTACACAATGTAAGAATGCCTGTCTCTTTATTTGGTTTGAAGATAAGTTAGACATGTGGAACCTTCCCCTTGAGGGTAGTTCCTTGAACTCCAGAACAAAACCCTGAGAGACTATTTCTAGTGTCCAGGGATCCTGAACAACTCTTGCCTAAGCCTGAGCAAAGAGAGAGAGTCTGCCCCCTACTAGATCCGGTCCCGGATCGGGGGCTACCCCTTCATGCTGTTTTGGTAGCAGCAGCAGGCTTCTTGGCCTGTTTACCCTTGTTCCAGCCTTGCATTGATTTCCAAGCTGGTTTAGTCTGGGAAGCATTACCCTCTTGTCTAGAGGCTGCCGAGTTGGAAGCCGGTCTGTTCCTGAAATTGCGAATGGAACGAAAATTGGACTTATTCTTAGCCTTGAAAGGTTTATCTTGTGGGAGGGCATGGCCCTTTCCCTCAGTGATGTCTGAAATAATCTCTTTCAATTCTGGCCCAAAAAGGGTCTTACCTTTGAAAGGGGTATTAAGCAATTTTGTCTGGGAAGATACATCCGCCGACCAAGACTTTAGCCAGAGCGCTCTACGCGCCTCAATTGTAAACCCTGAATTTTTCGCCGCTAACCTCGCTAACTGCAAAGCGGTGTCTAAAATAAAGGAATTAGCTAACTTAAGTGCGTGAATTCTGTCCATGACTTCCTCATACGGAGTCTCCCTACTGAGCGACTTTTCCAGTTCCTCGAACCAGAACCACGCCGCTGTAGTGACAGGAATAATGCACGAAATAGGTTAAAGGAGGTAACCTTGCTGTACAAAAATCTTTTTAAGCAAACCCTCCAATTTTTTATCCATAGGATCTTTGAAAGCACAATTGTCCTCAATAGGAATGGTCGTGCGCTTGGCTAGAGTAGAAACCGCCCCCTCGACCTTAGGGACTGTTTGCCATGTGTCCTTCCTGGGGTCGACCATAGGGAACAATTTCTTAAATATAGGAGGGACAAAAGGTATGCCTGGCTTCTCCCACTCCTTATTCACTATGTCCGCCACCCGTTTAGGTATCGGAAAAGCATCAGGGTGCACCGGGACCTCAAGGAACTTGTCCATCTTGCACAATTTTTCTGGGTTGACCAGATTGTCACAATCATCCAGAGTAGATAGCACCTCCTTAAGTAATGCGCGGAGATGCTCTAATTTTGATTTAAATGTCACAACATCAGGTTCTGCCTGCTGAGAAATTCTTCCTGTATCAGAAATTTCCCCATCTGACAAACCCTCCCTCACTGCCACTTCAGATTGGTGTGAGGGTATGACAGAAAAATTATCATCAGCGCCCTCCTGCTCTACAGTGTTTAAAACAGAGCAATCGCGCTTTCTCTGAAATGCTGGCATTTTGGATAAAATATTAGCTATGGAGTTATCCATTACTGCCGTCAATTGCTGCATAGTAACAAGCATTGGCGCGCTAGAAGTACTAGGGGTCGCCTGCGCGGGCATAACTGGAATAGACACAGAAGGAGATGATGTAGAACTATGTCTACTTCCTTCATCTGAGGAATCATCCTGGGCAACTTTACAATTTGTGACAGTACTGTCCTTACTTTGTTTGGACGCTATGGCACAATTATCACACATATTTGAAGGGGGAACCACATTGGCTACCATACATACAGAACATGATCTATCTGAAGGTACAGACATGTTAAACAGGCTTAAACTGGTTAATAAAGCACAAAAACCGTTTTAAAACAAAACCGTTACTGTCTCTTTAAATGTTAAACAGGGCACACTTTATTACTGAATATGTGAAAAACTATGAAGGAATTATCCAATCTTTACCAAATTTTCACCACAGTGTCTTAATGCATTCAAAGTATTGCACCCCAATTTTCAAGCTGTTAACCCTTAAAATGTGGAAACCGGAGCCGTTTTTAATTTTAACCCCCTTACAGTCCCAGCTACAGCCTTTGCTGCGACTTCACCAATCCCAGGGGGGTATATGATATCAAATGAAGCCTTCTAGGAACGTTTTTAGTGGATTCCAGACCCACACACATGCAGCTGCATGTACTGTACTCAAAAGTAACTGCACAGTAATGGCGCGAAAATGAGGCTCTGCCTACTACAGAGAAAGGCCCTTCCTGACTGGGAAGGTGTCTTAACAAGTGCCTGGTGCTAAAAAACGTTCCCCAATGTTATAAAAGTGTGAAATTCAACTTCAAACTGCATATAATACTTAAATAAAGCAATCGATTTAGCCCTTAAGAGTGTCTACCAGTGTATAGCCCATAATAAGCCCTTTATTCTGTTTGAGACTAAGAAAATGGCTTACCAATCCCCATGAGGGAAAATGACAGCCTTCCAGCATTACACAGTCTTGTTAGAAAATGGCTAGTCATACCTTGAGCAGAAAAGTCTGCAAACTGTTCCCCCCAACTGAAGTTCTCTCATCTCAACAGTCCTGTGTGGGAACAGCAACTGATTTTAGTTACTGTCTGCTAAAATCATAATCCTCTTTTAAACAGAACTCTTCATCTCTTTCTGTTTCAGAGTAAATAGTACATACCAGCACTATTTTAAAATAACAAACTCTTGATAGAAGAATAAAAAAGTACAACTAAACACCACAAACTCCTCACCATCCCCGAGGAGATGCTACTTGTTCAGAGCGGCAAGGAGAATGACTGGGGGGGGCGGAGCCTGGGAGGGACTATATGGACAGCTCTTGCTGTGTGCTCTCCTTGCC
Source organism: Bombina bombina (assembly GCF_027579735.1). NCBI lineage: Eukaryota > Metazoa > Chordata > Amphibia > Anura > Bombinatoridae > Bombina > Bombina bombina. The sequence continues at coordinate 117,013,428 of NC_069503.1, forward strand.
TTTCCCTGTGGGGGAGGAGAATATCCCACAAGTAATGGATGACGCCGTGGACCGGACACACCAATGTTGGAGAAATATAGTTTAATAGGTAAAGAAAAAAAAAACAAGGCTCTATTTCTGTTTAAATGGCAAAAATGCTCTGGTCTTTTGGGGAAGTTTTAGGGGCCAAATTATCAAGCTCCATTCCGCACGAGCCTTCAGGCTGGCCGGGAATAGCAGTTATGAAGCAGCGGTCTAAAGACGATCCAATACGATTGGGCTGATTGATACTCCCTACTAGTGGCCACGAATCTGCAGGGGGTGGCATTGCACAAGAGTTCTTGTGAACTGCTTGTGCAATGTTAAATGCCGTCAGCATTCAGCGATGTCTGTAGGACCTGATAAGCTACAGCGTATCATGTCGGACAGACATTGATAAATTGCCCTTAACCTTTTAACGCCGTTATGCCGTTCTATTCCGTCATATTTACACTGGGCTTTAAAGCCGTTATGACGGAATAGAACGTCATATCAAACGGCTGTCCTGAAGCCTTCTGCGCTTCAAGGACTTGATCGCGGTCTGGAGGGCGTTCCTAGGGTTGTAGGGACGCCCCCCAGATGCGATCCAATAATTGAAATCTCGCGATCGTATGCACGATCGCGTAGTTTCAATTTGTCTACATCGGAACAGGTGTTCCGATGTAGACACTTTAACCCTGTCACGAAAGGGTTAAAGGGACATGAAACCCAATGTTTTTCTTTCATGATTCAGAGAGAGTATACAATTTTAAACAACTTTCTAATTTACTTCTATTATCTCATTTGTTTCATTCTCTTGGTATCATTTGTTGAATTAGCAGCAATGCACTAATGGTTTCTAACTGAACTTATGGGTAAGCCAATCACAATCAATATATATATGCAGCTACCAATCAACAACTAGAACCTAGGCTCTCTGCTGCTCCTGAGCTTTCCTAGATAAAGCTTTCAGCAAAGGATAACAAGAGAAGGAAGCAAATTAAATACTAGAAGTAAATTGGAAAGTTGTTTAAAATTGTATTCTCTATCTGAATCATGACAGAAAAAAATTTGGGTTTCATGACCCTTTAAGTCTGAAATGCCCGGTCCTGAAGGGGTTAAAGTAAATTTTTTTGATAATGGATTATATATATATATATATATATATATATATATATATATATATATATATATATATATATATATATATATATATATATATTCACATATACATACACATGACAATAGGAAACAGAGATATTAATAAAACACAGACCAGTAAAGTAACAAGATATATAAAACAAATAACAGACAGAATATAAAACAAAAGACAATACTATCTGAGAATACACAAAACCACAGAGAATGTGACAATCAGCATAAGGTGGTGTGTATTAACCCTTCACTAGCACAGACAGCAGCACAGTGTGTATTAACCCTTCACTAGCACAGAGAGCAGCATGGTGTGTATTAACCCTTCACTAGCACAGAGAGCAGCACAGTGGGTATTAACCCTTCACTAGCACAGAGAGCAGCACAGTGTGTATTAACCCTTCACTAGCACAGAGAGCAGCACAGTGTGTATTAACCCTTCACTAGCACAGAGAGCAGCACTGTGGGTATTAACCCTTCACTAGCACAGAGACCGCAGCACAGTGTGTATTAACCCTTCACTAGCACAGAGAGCAGCACAGTGTGTATTAACCCTTCACTAGCACAGAGAGCAGCACAGTGTGTATTAACCCTTCACTAGCACAGAGAGCAGCACAGTGTGTATTAACCCTTCACTAGCACAGAGAGCAGCACAGTGTGTATTAACCCTTCACTAGCACAGAGAGCAGCACAGTGTGTATTAACACTTCACTAGCACAGAGAGCAGCACAGTGTGTATTAACCCTTCACTAGCACAGAGAGCAGCACAGTGTGTATTAACCCTTCACGAGCACAGAGAGCAGTACAGTGTATATTAACCCTTCACTAGCACAGAGAGCAGTACAGTGTGTATTAACCCTTCACTAGTACAGAGAGCAGCACAGTGTGTATTAACCCTTCACTAGCACAGATAGCAGCACAGTGTGTATTAACCCTTCACTAGCACAGAGATCAGCACAGTGTGCATTAACCCTTCACTAGCACAGAGAGCAGCACATTGTATATTAACCCTTCACTAGCAAAGAGAGCAGCACATTGTATATTAACCCTTCACTAGCACAGAGAACAGCACTGAGTATTAACCTCTCAGTAGCACAGAGAGCAGCAAAGTGTATATTAACCCTTCACTAACACAGAGAGCTGCACTGTGTGTATTAACCCTTCACTAGCACAGAGAGCACCACAGGGGATGTACTAAAAGGAATGACAAGGGTGAATGACAAAATGGAATGCCCATAGACTTTAATGGGAGGTAAAATTAAAAGTGTTAAAGCAACAAAACTATGGGACATATTAACTAGATATTTACCAGATATGTTCCCCAGGTACAGTAGCATATTCTGAAAGTGATATTACATCAGATTATAGCTGTTTGCTATGGAATGACAAGGGTGAATGACAAAATGGAATGCCCATAGAATTTAATGGGATATAAAATTAAAAGTGTTTAAGCAACAAAACTATGATACATATCAAATAGATATTTACCAGATATGTTCCCCAGGTAGAGTAGCATATTCTGAAAGTGAGATTACTTCAAATTATAGCTGTTTTCTATGGAATGACAAGGGTGAATAACATAATGGAATGCCCATAGACTATAATGGGATTACATTTAGTGCTATAGCAACAAAAATATGAGACATATCAAGTAGATATTTACCAGATATGTTCCCCAGGTACAGTAGCATATTTGAAAGTGAGATTAAGTGAGATTATAGCTGTTTTCTATGGAATGACAAGGGTGAATGACATAATGGAATGCCAATAGACTATAATGGGGTTACATTTAAAAGTGCTATAGCAACAAAAGTATCAGACATATCAAATAGATATTTACCAGATATGTTCCCCAGGTACAGTAGCATATTCTGAAAGTGAGATTACTTCAGATTATAGCTGTTTTCTATGGAATGACAAGGGTGAATAACATAATGGAATGCCCATAGACTATAATAGGATTACATTTAGTGCTATAGAAACACAAATGTGAGACATATCAAGTAGATATTTACCAGATATGTTCCCCAGGTACAGTAGCATATTCTGAAAGTGATATTACATCAGATTATAGCTGTTTGCTATGGAATGACAAGGGTGAATGACAAAATGGAATGCCCATAGAATTTAATGGGATATAAAATTAAAAGTGTTTAAGCAACAAAACTATGATACATATCAAATAGATATTTACCAGATATGTTCCCCAGGTAGAGTAGCATATTCTGAAAGTGAGATTACTTCAAATTATAGCTGTTTTCTATGGAATGACAAGGGTGAATAACATAATGGAATGCCCATAGACTATAATGGGATTACATTTAGTGCTATAGCAACAAAAATATGAGACATATCAAGTAGATATTTACCAGATATGTTCCCCAGGTACAGTAGCATATTTGAAAGTGAGATTAAGTGAGATTATAGCTGTTTTCTATGGAATGACAAGGGTGAATGACATAATGGAATGCCAATAGACTATAATGGGGTTACATTTAAAAGTGCTATAGCAACAAAAGTATCAGACATATCAAATAGATATTTACCAGATATGTTCCCCAGGTACAGTAGCATATTCTGAAAGTGAGATTACTTCAGATTATAGCTGTTTTCTATGGAATGACAAGGGTGAATAACATAATGGAATGCCCATAGACTATAATAGGATTACATTTAGTGCTATAGAAACACAAATGTGAGACATATCAAGTAGATATTTACCAGATATGTTCCCCAGGTACAGTAGCATATTCTGAAAGTGATATTACATCAGATTATAGCTGTTTGCTATGGAATGACAAGGGTGAATGACAAAATGGAATGCCCATAGAATTTAATGGGATGTAAAATTAAAAGTGTTTAAGCAACAAAATTATGAGACATATCAACTAGATATTTACCAGATATGTTCTCCAGGTGCAGTAGCATATTCTGAAAGTGAGAATACTTCAAATTATAGCTGTTTTCTATGGAATGACAAGGGTGAATAACATAATGGAATGCCCATAGACTATAATGGGATTACATTTAGTGCTATAGCAACAAAAATATGAGACATATCAAGTAGATATTTACCAGATATGTTCCCCAGGTACAGTAGCATATTCTGAAAGTGAGATTACATCAGATTATAGTTGCTTTCTATGGAATGACAAGGGTGAATGACAAAATGGAATGCCCATAGACTTTAATGGGATGTAAAATTAAAAGTGTTGAAGCAACACAACTATGAGACATATAAACTAGATATTTACCAGATATGTTCCCCAGGTACAGTAGCATATTCTGAAAGTGAGATTACGTCAGATTATAGCTGCTTTCTATGGAATGACAAGGGTGAATGACAAAATGGAATGCCCATAGACTATAATGGGATTACATTTAAAAGTGCTATAGCAACAAAAGTATCAGACATATCAAATAGATATTTACCAGATATGTTCCCCATGTACAGTAGCATATTCTGAAAGTGAGATTACGTCAAATTATAGTTGCTTTCTATGGAATGACAAGGGTGAATGAAAAAAATGGAATGCCCATAGACTATAATAGGATTACATTTAGTGCTATAGAAACACAAATATAAGACATATCAAGTAGATATTTACCAGATATGTTCCCCAGGTACAGTAGCATATTCTGAAAGTGAGATTACATCAGATTATAGCTGATTTCTATGGAATGACAAGGGTGAATGACTAAATGGAATGCCCATAGAATTTAATGGTATGTAAAATTAAAAGTGTTGAAGCAACAAAATTATGAGACATATCAACTAGATATTTACCAGATATGTTCCCCAGGTGCAGTAGCATATTCTGAAAGTGAGATTACTTCAAATTATAGCTGTTTTCTATGGAATGACAAGGGTGAATAACATAATGGAATGCCCATACACTATAATGGGATTACATTTAGTGCTATAGCAACAAAAATATGAGACATATCAAGTAGATATTTACCAGATATGTTCCCCAGGTACAGTAGCATATTCTGAAAGTGAGATTATAGCTTTTTTCTATGGAATGACAAGGGTGAATGACAAAATGGAATGCCCATAGACTGTAATGGTATTACATTTAAAAGTGCTATAGCAACAAAAATATCAGACATATCAAATAGATATTTACCAGATATGTTCCCCAGGTACAGTATCATATTCTGAAAGTGAGATTACATGAGATTATAGCTGCTGTCTATGGAATGACAAGGGTGAATGACAAAATGGAATGCCCGTAGACTATAATGGGATTACATTTAGTGCTATAGAAACACAAATATGACACATATCAATTAGATATTTACCAGATATGTTCCCCAGGTACAGTAGCATATTCTGAAAGTGAGATTACATCAGATTATAGCTGCTGTCTATGGAATGACAAGGGTGAATGACAAAATGGAATGCCCGTAGACTATAATGGGATTACATTTAGTGCTATAGAAACACAAATATGACACATATCAATTAGATATTTACCAGATATGTTCCCCAGGTACAGTAGCATATTCTGAAAGTGAGATTACATCAGATTATAGCTGCTTTCTATGGAATGACAAGGGTGAATGACTAAATGGAATGCCCATAGACTATAATAGGATTACATTTAGTGCTATAGAAACACAAATATGAGACATATCAAGTAGATATTTACCAGATATGTTCCCCAGGTGGTACAGTAGCATATTCTGAAAGTGAGATTACTACAGATTATAGCCGTTTTCTATGGAATGACAAGGGTGAATAACATAATGGAATGCCCATAGACTATAATGGGATTACATTTAGTGCTATAGCAACAAAAATATGAGACATATCCAGTAGATATTTACCACATATGTTCCCCAGGTACAGTAGCATATTCTGAAAGTGAGATTACATCAGATTATAGTTGCTTTCTATGGAATGACAAGAGTGAATAACAAAATGGAATGCCCATAGACTATAATGGGATTACATTTAGTGCTATAGAAGCACAAATATGAGACATATCAAGTAGATATTTACCACATATGTTCCCCAGGTACAGTAGCATATTCTGAAAGTGAGATTACATCAGATTATAGTTGCTTTCTATGGAATGACAAGAGTGAATTACAAAATGGAATGCCCATAGACTATAATGGGATTACATTTAGTGCTATAGAAGCACAAATATGAGACATATCAAGTAGATATTTACCAGATATGTTCCCCAGGTACAGTAGCATATTCTGAAAGTGAGATTACTTCAAATTATAGCTGTTTTCTATGGAATGACAAGGGTGAATAACATAATGGAATGCCCATAGACTATAATGGGATTACATTTAGTGCTATAGCAACAAAAATATGAGACATATCAAGTAGATATTTACCAGATATGTTCCCCAGGTACAGTAGCATATTTGAAAGTGAGATTAAGTGAGATTATAGCTGTTTTCTATGGAATGACAAGGGTGAATGACATAATGGAATGCCAATAGACTATAATGGGGTTACATTTAAAAGTGCTATAGAAACTAAACTATGATACATATCAAATAGATATCTACCAGATATGTTCCCCAGGTACAGTAGCATATTCTGAAAGTGAGATTACTTCATATTATAGCTGTTTTCTATGGAATGACAAGGGTGAATAACATAATGGAATGCCCACAGACTATAATGGGATTACATTTAGTGCCATAGCAACAAAAATATGAGTCATATGAAGTAGCTATTTACCAGATATGTTCCCCAGGTACAGTAGCATATTCTGAAAGTGAGATTACATCAGATTATAGCTGCTTTCCATGGAATGACAAGGGTGAATGACTAAATGGAATGCCCATAGACTATAATAGGATTACATTTAGTGCTATAGAAACACAAATGTGAGACATATCAAGTAGATATTTACCAGATATGTTCCCCAGGTACAGTAGCATATTCTGAAAGTGATATTACATAAGATTATAGCTGTTTGCTATGGAATGACAAGGGTGAATGACAAAATGGAATGCCCATAGAATTTAATGGGATGTAAAATTAAAAGTGTTGAAGCAACACAACTATGAGACATATAAACTAGATATTTACCAGATATGTTCCCCAGGTACAGTAGCATATTCTGAAAGTGAGATTACGTCAGATTACAGCTGCTTTCTATGGAATGACAAGGGTGAATGACAAAATGGAATGCCCATAGGCTATAATGGGATTACATTTAAAAGTGCTATAGCAACAAAAGTATCAGACATATCAAATAGATATTTACCAGATATGTTCCCCAGGTACAGTAGCATATTCTGAAAGTGAGATTACGTCAAATTATAGTTGCTTTCTATGGAATGACAAGGGTGAATGAAAAAAATGGAATGCCCATAGACTATAATAGGATTACATTTAGTGCTATAGAAACACAAATATAAGACATATCAAGTAGATATTTACCAGATATGTTCCCCAGGTACAGTAGCATATTCTGAAAGTGAGATTACATCAGATTATAGCTGATTTCTATGGAATGACAAGGGTGAATGACTAAATGGAATGCCCATAGAATTTAATGGTATGTAAAATTAAAAGTGTTGAAGCAACAAAATTATGAGACATATCAACTAGATATTTACCAGATATGTTCCCCAGGTGCAGTAGCATATTCTGAAAGTGAGATTACTTCAAATTATAGCTGTTTTCTATGGAATGACAAGGGTGAATAACATAATGGAATGCCCATAGACTATAATGGGATTACATTTAGTGCTATAGCAACAAAAATATGAGACATATCAAGTAGATATTTACCAGATATGTTCCCCAGGTACAGTAGCATATTCTGAAAGTGAGATTATAGCTTTTTTCTATGGAATGACAAGGGTGAATGACAAAATGGAATGCCCATAGACTGTAATGGTATTACATTTAAAAGTGCTATAGCAACAAAAATATCAGACATATCAAATAGATATTTACCAGATATGTTCCCCAGGTACAGTATCATATTCTGAAAGTGAGATTACATGAGATTATAGCTGCTGTCTATGGAATGACAAGGGTGAATGACAAAATGGAATGCCCATAGACTATAATGGGATTACATTTAGTGCTATAGAAACACAAATATGACACATATCAATTAGATATTTACCAGATATGTTCCCCAGGTACAGTAGCATATTCTGAAAGTGAGATTACATCAGATTATAGCTGCTGTCTATGGAATGACAAGGGTGAATGACAAAATGGAATGCCCGTAGACTATAATGGGATTACATTTAGTGCTATAGAAACACAAATATGACACATATCAATTAGATATTTACCAGATATGTTCCCCAGGTACAGTAGCATATTCTGAAAGTGAGATTACATCAGATTATAGCTGCTTTCTATGGAATGACAAGGGTGAATGACTAAATGGAATGCCCATAGACTATAATAGGATTACATTTAGTGCTATAGAAACACAAATATGAGACATATCAAGTAGATATTTACCAGATATGTTCCCCAGGTGGTACAGTAGCATATTCTGAAAGTGAGATTACTACAGATTATAGCCGTTTTCTATGGAATGACAAGGGTGAATAACATAATGGAATGCCCATAGACTATAATGGGATTACATTTAGTGCTATAGCAACAAAAATATGAGACATATCCAGTAGATATTTACCACATATGTTCCCCAGGTACAGTAGCATATTCTGAAAGTGAGATTACATCAGATTATAGTTGCTTTCTATGGAATGACAAGAGTGAATTACAAAATGGAATGCCCATAGACTATAATGGGATTACATTTAGTGCTATAGAAGCACAAATATGAGACATATCAAGTAGATATTTACCACATATGTTCCCCAGGTACAGTAGCATATTCTGAAAGTGAGATTACATCAGATTATAGTTGCTTTCTATGGAATGACAAGAGTGAATTACAAAATGGAATGCCCATAGACTATAATGGGATTACATTTAGTGCTATAGAAGCACAAATATGAGACATATCAAGTAGATATTTACCAGATATGTTCCCCAGGTACAGTGGCATATTCTGAAAGTGAGATTACTTCAAATTATAGCTGTTTTCTATGGAATGACAAGGGTGAATAACATAATGGAATGCCCATAGACTATAATGGGGTTACATTTAGTGCTATAGCAACAAAAATATGAGACATATCAAGTAGATATTTACCAGATATGTTCCCCAGGTACAGTAGCATATTCTGAAAGTGAGATTACGTCAGATTATAGCTGCTTTCTATGGAATGACAAGGGTGAATGACAAAATGGAATGCCCATAGACTTTAATGGGATGTAAAATTAAAAGTGTTGAAGCAACACAACTATGAGACATATAAACTAGTTATTTACCAGATATGTTCCCCAGGTACAGTAGCATATTCTGAAAGTGAGATTACGTCAGATTATAGCTGCTTTCTATGGAATGACAAGGGTGAATGACAAAATGGAATGCCTATAGACTATAATGGGATTACATTTAAAAGTGCTATAGCAACAAAAGTATCAGCCATATCAAATAGATATTTACCAGATATGTTCCCCAGGTACAGTAGCATATTCTGAAAGTGAGATTACATGAGATTATCGCTGCTTTCTATGGAATGACAAGGGTGAATGACATAATGGAATGCCAATAGACTATAATGGGGTTACATTAAAGTGCTATAGCAACAAAAGTATCAGACATATCAAATAGATATTTATCAGATATGTTCTCCAGGTACAGTAGCATATTCTGAAAGTTATATTACATCAGATTATAGCTGCTTTCTATGGAATGACAAGGGTGAATGACAAAATGGAGAGAGAGAGCAAAAGAGAGGGGAGAGATAAAATAAGAGAGGGAAAGAGAGAAAGCAAAAGAGAGGGGAAGAGAGAGAGCAAAAGAAGATAGGGGGAGAGAGAGCAAAAGAGAGGGGGGAGAGAGAGCAATAAAGAGGGGAAGAGAGAGAGCAAAAGAGAGGGATGGAGAGAAAGCAAAAGAGAGGGGCAAGAGCAAAATAGAGGGAAGAGAGAGCAAAAGAGAGGGGGAGAGAGAGCAATATAGAGGGGTAGAGAGAGAGCAAAAGAGAGGGGGGAGAGAGAGAGAGAGCACAAAGAGAGGGATGGAGAGAAAGAGCAAAAAAAAGGGGAGAGAGACAGAGGAAAAGAAAGGGGGGAGAGAGAGAGCACTAAAGAGAGGGGGGAATAGAGAGCACAAAAGAGAGGGGGAGAGAGAGCGCAAAAGAGAGGGGGAGAGAGAACGCAAAAGAGAGGGGGAGAGAGAGCGCAAAAGAGAGGGGGGAAGAGAGAGCACAAAAGAGAGGGGGAGAGAGAGCCCGCAAAAGAGGGGGGAGAGAGAGAGCGCAAAAGAGGGGGAGAGAGAATGCAAAAGAGAGAGAGAACGCAAGAGAGAGGGGGAGAGAGCGAAAAAGAGAGGGGAGAGGGAGTGCAAAAGAGAGGGGAGAGGGGGAGAAAGAGCAAAAGAGAGGGGGAGAAAGAGCAAAAGAGAGGGGGGATAGAAAGCAAAAGAGAGGGGAGAGAAAGAGCAAAAGAGAGGGGAGAGAAAGAGCAAAAGAGAGGGGAGAGAGAGCAACAGAGAGGGGGAGAGAGAGCAACAGAGAGGGGGAGAGAGAGAGAGCAAAAGAGGGGGGAGAGAGAGAGCAAAAGAGGGGGGAGAGAGAGAGCAAAAGAGGGGGGAGAGAGAGAGCAAAAGAGGGGGGAGAGAGAGAGCAAAAGAGGGGGGAGAGAGAGAGCAAAAGAGGGGGGAGAGAGAGAGCAAAAGAGGGGGGAGAGAGAGAGCAAAAGAGAGGGGAGAGAGAGAGCAAAAGAGAGGGGAGAGAGAGAGCAAAAGAGAGGGGAGAGAGAGAGCAAAACAGAGGTGGAGCGAGAGAGAGAGAGCAAGGGGTGGGACCGCTGTACTGCAAAAAATGTCCCATGTAAACGGGCTTTAGGACTAGTAGACTATAATGGTATTACATTTTAAAGTTCTATAGCAACAAAAATATCAGACATATCAAATAGATATTTACCAAATATGTTTCCCAGGTACAGTAGCATATTCTGAAAGTGAGATTATGTCAGATTATAGCTGCTTTCTATGGAATGACAAGGGTGAATGACAAAATGGAATGCCCATAGACTATAATGGGATTACATTTAAAAGTGCTATAGCAACGAAAATATGAGACATATCAAATAGATATTTACCAAATATGTTCCCAAGGTACAGTAGCACATATTCTGAAAGTGAGATTATGTCAGATTATAGCTGCTTTCTATGGAATGGCAAGGGTGAATGACAAAATGGAATGCCCATAGACTATAATGGGATTGCATGGAACAGGTATATATAAACTGCGCTTTCCAGTTATCACATAAAGTATTTCACAACAGATATAGAACCAACATATTAAAATACCATAGAAAGTAAGTGGTATATAGTTTTACGTACACTATACAACACAGAGAATGTAGGGTAAAACTTCAAAGTGACCTGTATACTTATAACCAGATCAGAAAAGTGTATATCACCCCTGTTGGTATGTAAATTCCTGCATATAATGGAAGCAGAGGAAAATGTATTTTCTAATATATGTCCCTGGAAAGTGGTGTGGACCATTCCAAGCGGTGGCCTCAGAAAATGCTGTCAATGGATGCTGCTCCTATACTGAGAGGACTGTGATCCCCCTCCCAAATGGAACTTTTTAAAACAAAAAACAGAGAGCGCAAACCACTCTAAGAGTAAAAGTATTTAATTCAAATTGTAAAGCACAAGTAAAAAATATATGTACAGGAATTAAAAACAACAAAGCATATAGTGCATATCACCACAGAAACTCGGTTGCAGGCCAGATGAGTGTTGACTTGTGCCCTTCCTACAGTCTAAGCACAACCGGAACGTCGTGAAGACTTGGAGGTGCGGGGCTGCTCAAAGTTGTAATAGCCTGTGTCTGGAGATCATGTGACTACGATATAGCTCCTCAACGCGTTTCATCGGGATCCGACCCAACTTTGTCAAGAAGTGATATATCAACAAACCGCTCAGAAGCTTTTGAATTCAGCGGGCTGTCAAAGGTCAGGTACGTTGCAGCGTCTGATTCGCTGACTACGTGTCACTTAATGATTGGCTACTGAACGCCAATGAAATCCTCCCAAGCAGCTGTCATAGCGATATGTGATATAATACATAAAGTGCTAAGAAGGCATATACCTTGCTATTGGACAATACTTATATAGCTATACACATACAAGCATGCATTAAGTAACACTGTAAAAGGGGTACAATGTAAAAAATTCAGTAATATAAAAACTTTGCAACGCAAATAAAACGCTTATGATTGAAAACATTAGAACACTTAAAAGGCTATCCGGCAGACAAAATATAAACTATCAATAGTTAATGATGTAGCTAATTGTGTACTATGATATGAGAAAGTGATCCAGGATACTAAATTTGAAATCCTATCTGCTATCAAAAATGGTTGACTATTATGTGATCTCATAGATAGTTCTGAAGATTATCAGCTGCTACCGCTAAAACACTGTCCTTACTAAAAGAGGTTTCAGAATCCAGAAACGTCAGTGCAACACTGGATGAAAGATGCAAGGGTCTGTCAGGAGTCCAGAAACTCATTGACCTTTTATACACACACACTAATTAGAAGCAAACAGATCACAGGTGAGGATGGTTACCTTTAATAGCCATTCAAACCCCTTTGTGTCAACTTGTGTGCATGTTATCAGGCCAAAATCACCAGGGTCTGTAAACTTTTGATCAGGGTCATTTGGGTAGTTTCTGTTGTCATCATGATTTAAAAAGAGTAAACACAGTTGATTGATAATAAATGGCTTCAGCCAAACACTAACCATGAGTGAAAGAAAAGTGTTTGTGTTATCATTCATATTCTCTGAAAAATGGCCAAGAAATCATAAATTCTGCCAGGGTATGTAAACTTATGAGCACAACTGTATATTATTAGATAAACCATTGACAATATCACCCTCCTTTTCAGTCAGCTTTGTACCGGAATTATCCTGTTTATATATACTTTAGCCAACCTTGGCGCTACTATTCCCTTTTTCGTTACTTTGAATCAAAGATCCAGTTAGGGGGTCTTATATAGTGTAGCGTGTATATATATATATATATATATATATATATATATATATATATATATATATATATATATATATATATATATATATATATATATATATATATATATCTAGGCGCAGTTTTCTACAACCTCATACATCTATTTTCGTTCTTTGGTTTAACACGCCATGTTGTATCACAGAGGAGTAGTGTTTCCATATATCTTATCTCTCTCCTCTTTTAGTAAGGACAGTGTTTTAGCGGTAGCAGCTGATAATCTTCAGCACTATCTATGAGATCACATAATAGTCAATCATTTTTGATAGCAGATAGGATTTCAAATTTAGTATCCTGGATCACTTTCTCATATCACAGTACACAATTACTTACATCATTAACTATTAATAGTTTGTATTTTGTCTGCTGGATAGCCTTTTATGTATTCTAATTTTTTCAATCATAAGCGTTTTATATTACTGAATTTTTTTACATTGTACCCCTTTTACAGTGTTACTTAATACATGCTTGTATGTGTATAGCTATATAAGTATTGTCCAATAGCTAGGTATATGCCTTCTTAGCACTTTATGAATTATATCACATATCGCTATGAAAGCTGTTTGGGAGGATTTCATTGGCGTTCAGTAGCCAATCATTAAGTGACACGTAGTCAGCCAATCAGACGCTGCAACATACCTGACCTTTGACAGCCCGCTGAATTCAAAAGATTCTAAGCGGTTTGTTGATACATCACTTCTTGACAAAGTTGGGTCGGATCCTGATGAAACGCGTTGACGAGCTATATCGTAGTCACATGATCTCCAGACACAGGCTATTACAACTTTGAGTAGCCCCGCACCTCCAAGTCTTCACAGCGTTCCGGTTGCGCTTAGACTGTAGGAAGGACCGAGTGACACAAGTCAACACTCATCCTGTCTGCAACAGAGTTTCTGTGGTGATATGCACTATATGCTTTGTTGTTTTTAATTCCTGTACGTATATTTTTTACTTGCACTTTACAATTTGTATTAAATACTTTTACTCTTAGAGTGGCTTGCGCTCTCTGTTTTTGTTTTACAAGTTCCATTTGGGAGGGGGATCACAGTCCTCTCAGTATAATAAGAGCAGCATCCATTGACAGCATTTTCTGAGGCCTCCGCTTGGAATTGTCCACACCGCTTTCCAGGGACAAATATTGGAAAATACATTTTCCTCTGCTTCCATTATATTCAGGAACTTACATACCAACAGGGGTGATATACACTTTTCTGATCTGGTTATAAGTATACAGGTCACTTTGAAGTTTTACCCTATATTCTCTGTATTGTGTAGTGTACGTAAAACTATATACCACTTACTTTCTATAGTATTTTAATATGTTGGTTCTATATCTGTTGTGAAATACTTTATGTGATAACTGGAAAGCGCAGTTTATATATACCTGTTCCATGCAATCCCATTATAGTCTATGGGCATTCCATTTTGTCATTCACCCTTGCCATTCCATAGAAAGCAGCTATAATCTGACGTAATCTCACTTTCAGAATATGTGCTACTGTACCTTGGGAACATATTTGGTAAATATCTATTTGATATGTCTCGTATTTTCGTTGCTATAGCACTTTTAAATGTAATCCCATTATAGTCTATGGGCATTCCATTTTGTCATTCACCCTTGTCATTACATAGAAAGCAGCTATAATCTGATGTAATCTCACTTTCAGAATATTCTACTGTACCTGGGGAACATATCTGGTAAATATCTATTTTATATGTCTGATATTTTTGTTGCTATAGAACTTTTAAATGTAATACCATTATAGTCTACTAGTCCTAAAGCCTGTTTACACGGGCCATTTTTTGCAGTACAGCAGTTCCTTGCTCTCTCTCTCCCCCCTCTCTTTTGCTCGCTCTCCCCCCTCTCTTTTGCTCCCTCTCCCCCCTCTCTTTTGCTCCCTCTCCCCCCTCTCTTTTGCTCCATCTCTCCCCCTTTCTTTTACGATCTCTCTCTCCCCCCTCTTTTGCGTTCTCTCTCTCCCCCCTCTTTTGCGTTCTCTCTCTTTTGCGCTCTCTCTCCCCCCTTTTGTGTGCTCTCTCTCCCCCTCTCTCTTGCGCTCTCTCTCTCTCCCCCTCTCTTTTGCGCTCTCTCTCTCCCCCTCTCTTGTGCTGTCTTTCTCCCCTTTTTTTTGCTCTCTCTCTCCATCCCTCTCTTTTGCTTTTTCTCTCCATCCCTCTCTTTTGCTCTCTCTATCCCCCATCTCTTTTGCTCTCTCTCCCCCCTCTCTTTTGCTCTGTCTCTCTCCCCTCTCTTTTGCGCTCTCTCTCCATCCCTCTTTTTTTCTCTCTCTCCCCCTCTCTATTGCTCTTTCTCCCCCCTCTCTTTTGCTCTCTCTCCCCCCTCTCTTTTGATCTCTCCCCCTCTCTATTGCTCTCTCCTTCCCTCGCTTTTGCTCTCTCCCCATCTCTTTTTCTCTCTCCTTTCCCTCTATTTTGCTCTTTCCCCCTCTTTTGCTCTCTCTCCCCCCTCTCTTTTGCTCTCCCCCATCCCTCTCTTTTGCTCTCTCCCCATCCCTCTTTTGCTCTCTTTCTTCCCCTCTCTATTGCTCTCTCTCCCCCCTCTTTTGCTCTCTCTCCCCCCTCCTCTCTCTCCCCCTCTCTTTTGCTTTCTCTCTTTCCCCCTCTTATTTTCTCTCTCCCCCTCTATTTTGCTCTCTCTCTCCCCCTCTGTTTTGCTCTCTCTCCCCCCTCTCTTTTGCTCTCTCTCCCCCCTCTCTTTTGCTCTTTCCCCTCTCTTTTGCTCTTTCCCATCTATTTTGTACTCTCTCCCCCTCTCTTCTGCTATTCCCCTCTCTTTAGCTCTTTTCTATCTCTTTTTGTCTCTCCCCCTCTCTTTCTATTTCTCTCCCCTCTCTCTCGCGCCGAACGTTCCCGGCCATGCCAACGCTCCCGCCCGACCACGCCCACTTTTGCCCCACCACCGCAAACAGCATGTCAGGTAAGGCCAGGTGTGTTTGTCCTCGAGCTGTCTCTACTGCGCATGACAGCTTTGGACAAACACACTTGGCCTTTTATATAACAGGATGGGCATTCTATTTTGTCATTCACCCTTGCCATTCCATAGAAAGCAGCTATAATCTGATATAATCTCACTTTCAGAATATGCTACTGTACCTGGGGAACGTATCTAGTAAATATCTATTTGATATGTATCATAGTTTAGTTTCTATAGCACTTTTAATTGTAAACCCATTATAGTCTATGGGCATTCCAGTTTGTCATTCACCCTTGTCATTCCATAGAAAGCAGCTATAATCTGAAGTAATCTCACTTTCAGAATATGCTACTGTACCTGTGGAACATATCTGGTAAATATCTAGTTGATATGTCTCATAGTTTTGTTGCTTTAACACTTTTAATTTTACCTCCCATTAAAGTCTAGGGGCATTCCATTTTGTAATTCACCCTTCTCATTCCATAGAAAACAGCTATAATTTGACGTAATCTCACTTTCAGAATATGCTACTGTACCTGGGGAACATATCTGGTAAATATCTAATTGATATGTCTCATATTTGTGTTTCTATAGCACTAAATGTAATCCTATTATAGTCTATGGGCATTCCACTTTGTCATTCACCCTTGTCATTCCATAGAAAGCAGCTATAATCTCACGTAATCTCACTTATAGAATATGCTACTGTACCTGGGGAACATATGTGGTAAATATCTATTTGATATGTCTGATACTTTTGTTGCTATAGCACTTTTAAATGTAATCCCATTATAGTCTATGGGCATTCCATTTTGTCATTCACCCTTGTCATTCCATAGAAAGCAGCAATAATCTGATGTAATATAACTTTCAGAATATGCTACTGTACCTGGGGAACATATCTGGTAAATAGCTACTTCATATGTCTCATATTTTTGTTGCTATGGCACTAAATGTAATCCCATTATAGACTATGGGCATTCCATTATGTTGTTCACCCTTGTCATTCCATATAAAACAGCTATAATCTGAAGTAATCTCACTTTCAGAATATGCTACTGTACCTGGGGAACATATCTGGTAAATATCTATTTGATATGTCTCATAGTTTTGTTGCTTCAACACTTTTAATTTTACATCCCATTAAAGTCTATGGGCATTCCATTTAGTCATTCACCCTTGTCATTCCATAGAAAACAGCTATAATCTGACGTAATCTCACTTTCAGAATATACTACTGTACCTGGGGAACATTTCTGGTAAATATCTACTTGATATGTCTCATATTTGTGTTTCTATAGCACTAAATGTAATCCCATTATAGTCTATGGGCATTCCATTATGTCATTCACCCTTGTCATTCCATAGAAAGCAGCTATAATCTGACGTAATCTCACTTTCAGAATATGCTACTGTACCTGGGGAACATATCTGGTAAATATCTACTTCATATGTCTCATATTTTTGTTGCTATAGAACTAAATGTAATCCCATTATAGTCTATGGGTATTCCATTTTGTCATTCACCCTTGTCATTCCATAGAAAGCAGCTATAATCTGACGTAATCTCACTTTCAGAATATGCTACTGTACCTGGGGAACATATCTGGTAAATAGCTACTTGATATGTCTCATATTTGTGTTTCTATACCTCTAAATGTAATCCTATTATAGTCTATGGGCATTCCATGTTGTCATTCACCCTTGTCATTCCATAGAAAACAGCTATAATCTGACGTAATCTCACTTTCAGAATATGATACTGTACCTGGGGAACATATCAGGTAAATATCTATTTTATATGTCTGATATTTTAGTTTTTATAGCACTTTTAAATGTATCCCCATTATAGTTTATGGGCATTCCATTATGTCATTCACCCTTGTCATTCCATAGAAAGCAGCTATAATCTGATGTAATCTCACTTTCAGAATATGCTACTGTACCTGGGGAACATATCTGGTGAATATCTATTTGATATGTATCATAGTTTAGTTTCTATAGCACTTTTAAATGTAATCCCATTATAGTCTATGGGCATTCCATTTTGTCATTCACCCTTGTCATTCCATAGAAAGCAGCTATAATCTGATGTAATCTAACTTTCAGAATATACTACTGTACCTGGGGAACATATCTGGTAAATAGCTACTTCATATGTCTCATATTTTTGTTGCTATAGCACTAAATGTAATCCCATTATAGTCTATGGGCATTCCATTTTGTCATTCACCCTTGTCATTCCATAGAAAGCAACTATAATCTGACGTAATCTCACTTTCAGAATATGCTACTGTACCTGGGGAACATATCTGGTAAATATCTAGTTGATATGTATTATAATTTAGTTTCTATAGCACTTTTAAATGTAATCCCATTATAGTCTATAGGCATTCCACATTGTCATTCACCCTTGTCATTCCATAGAAAGCAGCTATAATCTGATGTAATCTCACTTTCAGAATATGCTACTGTACCTGGGGAACATATCTGGTAAATAGCTATTTCATATGTCTCATATTTTTGTTGCTATAGCACTAAATGTAATCCCATTATAGTCTATGGGCATTCCATTTTGTCATTCACCCTTGTCATTCCATAGAAAGCAACTATAATCTGACGTAATCTCACTTTCAGAATATGCTACTGTACCTGGGGAACATATCTGGTAAATATCTAGTTGATATGTCTCATAGTTTTGTTGCTTCAACACTTTTAATTTAACATCCCATTAAAGTCTAGGGGCATTCCATTTTGTCATTCACCCTTGTCATTCCATAGAAAACAGCTATAATTTGTCATAATCTCACTTTCATAATATGCTACTGTACCTGGGGAACGTATCAGGTAAATATCTATTTTATATGTCTGATATTTTAGTTTTTATAGCACTTTTAAATGTATCCCCATTATAGTCTATGGGCATTCCATTTTGTCATTCACCCTTGTCATTCCATAGAAAGCAACTATAATCTGACGTAATCTCACTTTCAGAATATGCTACTGTACCTGGGGAACATATCTGGTAAATATCTACTTGATATGTATCATAGTTTAGTTTCTATAGCACTTTTAAATGTAATCCCATTATAGTCTAGGGGCATTCCACTTTGTCATTCACCCTTGTCATTCCATAGAAAGCAGCTATAATCTGACGTAATCTCACTTTCAGAATATGATACTGTACCTGGGGAACATATCTGGTAAATATCTATTTTATATGTCTGATATTTTAGTTTTTATAGCACTTTTAAATGTATCCCCATTATAGTCTATGGGCATTCCATTATGTCATTCACCCTTGTCATTCCATAGAAAGCAACTATAATCTGACGTAATCTCACTTTCAGAATATGTTACTGTACCTGGGGAACATATCTGGTAAATATCTACTTGATATGTATCATAGTTTAGTTTCTATAGCACTTTTAAATGTAATCCCATTATAGTCTATAGGCATTCCACTTTGTCATTCACCCTTGTCATTTCATAGATAATCTGACGTAATCTCACTTTCAGAATATGATACTTTACCTGGGGAACATATCTGGTAAATATCTATTTTATATATCTGATATTTTAGTTTTTATAGCACTTTTAAATGTATCCCCATTATAGTCTATGGGCATTCCATTATGTCATTCACCCTTGTCATTCCATAGAAAGCAACTATAATCTGACATAATCTCACTTTCAGAATATGTTACTGTACCTGGGGAACATATCTGGTAAATATCTACTTGATATGTATCATAGTTTAGTTTCTATAGCACTTTTAAATGTAATCCCATTATAGTCTATAGGCATTCCACTTTGTCATTCACCCTTGTCATTCCATAGAAAGCAGCTATAATCTGAAGTAATCTCACTTTCAGAATATGCTACTGTACCTGGGGAACATATCTGGTAAATATCTAGTTGATATGGCTCATAGTTTTGTTGCTTCAACACTTTTAATTTTACATCCCATTAAAGTCTATGGGCATTCCATTTTGTCATTCACCCTTGTCATTCCTTTTAGTACATCCCCACCACAGTGTATATTAACCCTTCACTAGAACACAGAACAGCACTGTGGGTATTAACCCTTCACTAGTACAGAGAGCAGCACAGTGTGTATTAACCCTTCACTGGCACATAGAGCAGCACAGTGTATATTAACCCTTCAATTGCACATAGAGCAGCACAGTGTATATTAACCCTTCACTGGCACAGAGAGCAGCACAGTGTGTATTAACCCCTCACTGGCACATAGAGCAGCACAGTGTATATTAACCCTTCACTAGCACAGAGAGCAGCACAGTGTATATTAACCCTTCACTGGCACATAGAGCAGCACAGTGTATATTAACCCTTCACTGGCACATAGAGCAGCACAGTGTATATTAACCCTTCAATTGCACATAGAGCAGCACAGTGTATATTAACCCTTCACTGGCACAGAGAGCAGCACAGTGTATATTAACCCTTCACTGGCACAGAGAGCAGCACAGTGTGTATTAACCCTTCACTAGCACAGAGAGCAGCACAGTGTGTATTAACCCTTCACTAGCACAAAGAGCAGCACAGTGTGTATTAACCCTTCACTAGCACAGAGAGCAGCACAGTGTGTATTAACCCTTCACTGGCACAGAGAGCAGCACAGTGTGTATTAACCCTTCACTAGCACAGAGAGCAGCACAGTGTGTATTAACCCTTCACTAGCACAGAGAGCAGCAGTGTGTATTAACCCTTCACTAGCACAGAGAGCAGCACAGTGTGTATTAACCCTTCACTAGCACAGAGAGCAGCACAGTGTGTATTAACCCTTCACTAGCACAGAGAGCAGCACAGTGTGTATTAACCCTTCACTAGCACAGAGAGCAGCACAGTGTGTATTAACCCTTCACTAGCACAGAGAGCAGCAGTGTGTATTAACCCTTCACTGGCACAGAGAGCAGCACAGTGTGTATTAACCCTTCACTAGCACAGAGAGCAGCACAGTGTTTTAACCCTTGCATAGGGGATGACGTAGCTACAGCTTAGGAGGTGTGTAGGTAGCAGGCCAATTGCAGTCCTCAAAAGGCCGGTCTGAAGAAATGTACTTGTGGCGGGGTGCCAGCTGAAGGAAGCCGAGCAGGCTTCGTAGAATACAGGTTCAAGGATTAGCAGCACTCCAAAAGGTAGAGTAAAACACAGTCTTTTATTCTTAAGGTTTAAAAATTCAAAAAGATACACACAAGAAATAGTGCAATGCAGCACAGCACAGCACATCAGCAAAAAAGGTTACATGGAAGGGGAGCGAGGTCCTGACATGTTTCGTGCTATTCAGCACTTAATCATAGGATGATTCCCCACCTGTGTAATGCTCCATTTAACTGGTTGTTAACCAATCACAATTTTTCAAAAATATACACACCCTCAAAAGAAAAGAGAGCTAGTATAAATGGTGCATTATAGAGGAAGACAAGAACAATGAAACAAAAAATAATAAACTAACAATGATAAAAATAACACAACAGTATAGTTATAAAAGAATAAATGATAAGAAAAAATATGAAAAAACATTGTTGTTAATTCCTATTATTGCAACATAAATATAATTTTAGATTTAATAGGTTTATGAACTCTTCATAGATAAATATTTAATTTTTTAAATTTCTTAAATATTAATTTTCACATACTTTGATGTATAGTGAGTGTCAATAATAGGAACTTTGTTTGCTTGATTCTACAAATCGCCTCATATTAAATTAATTCTTATTAGACATAAAATATCTATAAATACCATTCTTATAATGGTTGATGGAATGATGTGCATCGTAACTCTCTGTCTGTGGGATCACAACGACAGATGTCTTAAATCACAGATGTTACAAAAAACAAAAAACATAACCATTAATCATAAAGTATTAAAGCAGATGATAACATTATTATCAGACCTCTGGTCATGGTATAAGAGCAAACATACAAATGGGTGATAGAATAAAACTAATACCTTAATGACCTGTTAATGTGAAAACATATACAATAAATGCAGGTATTAGATGTACATTTGCACTGGCTACCATGCCAAAGGGGATTACAGGATAATGACACCAGAAGATCAATGATCTGAAAGGAAATCAATTTAGATAAATATTTCCCTGTACTAGCTTAGGAATCAACAAAGAAACTTATATCCCACTCCTTATTGAGGCCATGTGGTGTCCTTGTATTAAGCTTCCATATCCAATACAGCTCTTTTTTGGAAAGGATAGAGTTAATATTACCTCCTCGAATGGGTCTTTTGGCTACATCAATTACTTTAACTGTAAATTTGGATTGATCTGTGAAATGTATGCCATTAAAGTGTCTTGCTACACTGGAATCTTTGTTATAGTTTTTTATGTCTCTCTTATGTTCCCCTATTCTAGACCTGAGGGCACGTGAAGTTTGACCAACGTACTGTTCTGAGCATAAAGAACATTCTAGGAGATAAACTACAAATGTAGTGCCACAGTTGGCATAATGGTCAATCTTAAAATTGCCTTTATTTGAGTAACTATTGAAGTTTATTCCCATAGAAATATGCTGGCAGGTGTGACAGTTCCGTGACAAGCATTTAAAAGTTCCTTTCTTATTAAGCCATTGTACACTTTTCTCTCTGACATTATCATTAACCATACTAGGTGAAAGCTTTTTGCCCAATGTAGGTGCTTTTTTTGACACAAATTTAATCTTGTCGACAACATTGGCCAAAGCACTGTCCCCTTTAAGTATGGGTAAGTTCTTTTTGATTATATTACACAGGTCATTAAACTGCAAGGAAAATTCCGTAGAAAATATCACTACATCTTTATCAAAAGCATCCTTCTTACCCTTACTAGATGAAGGGATAAAATTCCTTTTAACATCTTCCAATGACCTATGTAATGTATCAGGATTATAGCCCCTGGCAATTAGTCTGTCCGTTAGTTTTTTGGCTTGATGGTTAAACAAATCATCAGAATTTGTGTTCCTTCGAAGCCTTAGAAACTGGCTTTTCGGAATTGATTGAATTAAATGCTTAGGATGAGAAGAGGTAGCGTGCAAGATCGTATTTCCTGATGTTGGCTTCCTGAATGTATCTGTAATGATCCTATTTGTTTCTACTGAGCCATGTAAAGTAAGGTCCAAGAAATGTATTTCTTTATCCTGAATCTCCCCGGTAAACTTCAATTTGAGGTCATTATTGTTAACATATTTCAAAAATTCCTCAAAGACGAAGTCACCCTTAACCACAAAGATGAGATCGTCAATAAATCTCATATATGTGCGAATATTATCAAAAAATGGATTGTTGCTGCTGTAGAGACTGCCGAGTTCCCACCATCCCACGAATAAATTCGCGAATGAGGGCGCAAACTTCGCCCCCATCGCAGTACCACATATTTGTAGATAATATTCGCCATTAAACATAAAGTAATTGTGGGATAGTAGAAACTCAACAGTCTCACAGAAGAACAATTTAAACTCTCTTGAATAATTGGTGTAATTATCCAAGAAGAAACGGACAGCCTGTATACCCAAAGCATGTGGTATACATGAGTACAGTGACACCGCATCTATCACCACCCACCCTAGAATAGGGGAACATAAGAGAGACATAAAAAACTATAACAAAGATTCCAGTGTAGCAAGACACTTTAATGGCATACATTTCACAGATCAATCCAAATTTACAGTTAAAGTAATTGATGTAGCCAAAAGACCCATTCGAGGAGGTAATATTAACTCTATTCTTTCCAAAAAAGAGCTGTATTGGATATGGAATCTTAATACAAGGACACCACATGGCCTCAATAAGGAGTGGGATATAAGTTTCTTTGTTGATTCCTAAGCTAGTACAGGGAAATATTTATCTAAATTGATTTCCTTTCAGATCATTGATCTTCTGGTGTCATTATCCTGTAATCCCCTTTGGCATGGTAGCCAGTGCAAATGTACATCTAATACCTGCATTTATTGTATATGTTTTCACATTAACAGGTCATTAAGGTATTAGTTTTATTCTATCACCCATTTGTATGTTTGCTCTTATACCATGACCAGAGGTCTGATAATAATGTTATCATCTGCTTTAATACTTTATGATTAATGGTTATGTTTTTTGTTTTTTGTAACATCTGTGATTTAAGACATCTGTCGTTGTGATCCCACAGACAGAGAGTTACGATGCACATCATTCCATCAACCATTATAAGAATGGTATTTATAGATATTTTATGTCTAATACGAATTAATTTAATATGAGGCGATTTGTAGAATCAAGCAAACAAAGTTCCTATTATTGACACTCACTATACATCAAAGTATGTGAAAATTAATATTTAAGAAATTTAAAAAATTAAATATTTATCTATGAAGAGTTCATAAACCTATTAAATCTAAAATTATATTTATGTTGCAATAATAGGAATTAACAACAATGTTTTTTCATATTTTTTCTTATCATTTATTCTTTTATAACTATACTGTTGTGTTATTTTTATCATTGTTAGTTTATTATTTTTTGTTTCATTGTTCTTGTCTTCCTCTATAATGCACCATTTATACTAGCTCTCTTTTCTTTTGAGGGTGTGTATATTTTTGAAAAATTGTGATTGGTTAACAACCAGTTAAATGGAGCATTACACAGGTGGGGAATCATCCTATGATTAAGTGCTGAATAGCACGAAACATGTCAGGACCTCGCTCCCCTTCCATGTAACCTTTTTTGCTGATGTGCTGTGCTGTGCTGCATTGCACTATTTCTTGTGTGTATCTTTTTGAATTTTTAAACCTTAAGAATAAAAGACTGTGTTTTACTCTACCTTTTGGAGTGCTGCTAATCCTTGAACCTGTGTATTAACCCTTCACTAGCAAAGAAAGCTGAAGTGTGTATTAACCCTTCACTAGCACAGAGAGCTGCACAGTGTGTATTAACCCTTCACTAGAACACAGAACAGCACTGTGGGTATTAACCCTTCACTAGTACAGAGAGCAGCACAGTGTGTATTAACCCTTCATTGGCACATAGAGCAGCACAGTGTATATTAACCCTTCAATTGCACATAGAGCAGCACAGTGCATATTAACCCTTCACTGGCACAGAGAGCAGCACAGTGTGTATTAACCCTTCACTGGCACAGAGAGCAGCACAGTGTGTATTAACCCTTCACTAGCAAAGAAAGCTGAAGTGTGTATTAACCCTTCACTAGCACAGAGAGCTGCACAGTGTGTATTAGCCCTTCACTAACACAAAGAGTTTAACAGCACTAAGTATCCCATTGCCTGGCACAAGCAGATGAATAACATGCACTAAAAGAACAACATTTATAACAATTATAAACTTTTTAAGAAGACTAGAAAGTAACTAAAACGTTTTATCACACAATACACATAGCTTGACTCACTCACCCAGCAGCAGCTGCACAGGAAGTAAATGGGAGCCCGGAGAACACAGTGTGAGTTCAATACTGGACTACATCTCCCAGAATACATGCTTAGAAGTCACATGTTAATCAGCAGCCAATCAGACAAAAGAAAATATGCAACCATTTCAAAGACTAATCAGATGCTTTTTAACATTGTTTAAATCTGCAAATTCATAAAATTTAGTAACTGAGCCCATTGTCACTGTCATATCCTCTACTAGTACATTACAGCTAGGCTTACCAGAAGTCCCACTTTTACTGGGATTGTCCCGGTTTGGAGGCGCTGTCCCAGTGTCCCACCTGGTTGTTCATTCTGTCCCAGTAGGGTTGCCTCCTCCAGGTTTCAAATCATGTGTCCGGTTTTTAGACCGCCTGAAACCCGGACACATTATTCAAAATGACTGGACTGTGGCTCTCCAGCATAGTTGGATGCTGGTACTTTGTTACATACAGCCCTGCTTAGCTTAACGTTCGTGTCCTTCAAAGTTTACATTTAGTAATACAGGCTGAGTGAGCAGCATAGGTTTGTTTTATTTTGTAATACTACTTGGTTTATTTTTCTAGGAATTTAACAAGCCCCCCGACCCCTGGTGACATCACCGATGATACACGTTTAGGGGAATCATATGGGTATGACTAGGAAGTACAGACAGGCAGGATTTTTGGCCTGGATCTTGCTTTACTTCATGCAGGATAGCATTTTGGCTATAATCTTCCTGCATCATGGTATAGAGTAGCCTCTTAAACAGCTTTAGCGGGTACGTGTTTCTTTTTTACTTTCATTCAATGTTGTATTTATGCCTTATCAGTATTTGGCTCTGTTCCTTAATTAGACACATAAAACACATATTACACTGCAGATATTACATTGTGAAATTGATAATTATGAAAGCAATAATTATGCTTGATGTTTGGCATTATTTAGCATCTGAGATTTAGATTAATTACTTATTTGCCATGACAACGTAATGGTGCCTTTTTCACTAGGGGGTGGTGTTATGGTCTATTTAAACTGTGTGATTCACTTGTTTGACTGAGGAAGGGTAGAGTATCCATGAAACATTACACACATAAAAGCTACTACTTTAAAAGGACCGGTAATTGCCACGCCCTCTTGACCACGCTTCTGACCACACCCCCACTGGCACCGCACCAGGTGGTCCCAGTTTCACCTCTAAAAATTATGGTAAGCCTAATTACAGCTACACTATATACATAAAGCTACACAATATATATTAGTACTTTCACTAGCACTGAGAGAGCTGCACTTTGTATTAACCCCTTCACCAGCACAGAAAGCTTCTCAGTGCTCATATTTAACCCCTTCACTAACAGAGTGAGGTGCACATGGAGTTAACTCTTTAAAGGGATAATAAAGTTAAAGTAAAACTTACATGAGTCAGGTAGAGTATGTAATTTTAAACAAATTTCTAATTTACTTTCATAATTAGGCTTACCAGAAGTCCCACTTTTACTGGGATTGTCCCTGTTTGGAGGCGCTGTCCCAGTGTCCTATCCAGTTGTTTATTCTGTCCCAGTAGGGTTGCCACCTCCGGGGTTTCAAATCATGTGTCCGGGTTTCAGACCACCTGAAACCCAGACACATTATTCAAAATGACTGGACTGTGACTCTCCAGCATAGTTGGATGCTGGTACTTTGTTACATAAGCTCTGTTAAAGTAAAATAACGTGAAGACAGCTGTTCCAAATTAATAAGGTTATAATTGTACAATTAAACATGATTACAACAAAAATGACAACCGGTCATTTTACATAGTAATACAAGTGTGTGTGGCGTGCAGCATTAGATAGCAACAATGTCTCTCTTTTATAGGCCATGTGTTGTTTCTTCACAATAAGAACCTCGTGGTCTTCTTCTTATCTTGTTCATACAAACGTTGGGTGTTACTGTAGCTGAAAATACTTACTTTGCATATACAGCAGTTTCTTTACTAGCTGAATTGACAAAAAGAAATGTAACTGTTTAAAAATATCACTTGTCAGTCCCTTATAACACATAAGTAAAATATATATACAGAATTAAAAATATTTTTCCTTAACATTTCTCACCCTTTTGATAATTTTATTATCACATGTATTACCTTGTGTTTATTATCACACCATTATTACTTTGTGTCTCTCACTTGACTAACTAACAACCTTCCTACCTGGAAATGACCCCTTAGACAGACTGTATATCACTGAGTATACAGATAAGCTGCATAGACAGTGGGATGCTGAGCCGCCATTCCAGATCTGCCTACATAGTTATCATTTCCTCTAAGCATTCACACATCTTTATTGGTAACACGCAAACACAAAATATGCAATCTCTATCTAAACAGATAACAACAGCAGCCAGAACTGCATCCCTTCACAGGCCTAGGTCCAAATCCTGTAGTAGGCCCAAAGCTGATGAGGTGCAATTGTGGGACCCCCCTCGCAGAGATAAGATCTTCCACCTGTCTCCTATAATGACTGGAGGGTCTGCAGGGAAGGCAGTTAGCTAAGTTATCAGTCGGTCATCTCTGTGGCTGTTGTATAATCACCCTAAACAATCGGTATCTTCATCTTTTTCTGCAATGAGAAACACAAATCATTAACAATTTCCAAATAATTAGGCACATTAGAATTACTCTTATCACTACCACTATGGGTTTTAAAAGATTTGTAAGCATATTTTTAAACCAGGTCCAATCGATCCCATCCTTCCTTAGCTATATCTCTAGATCTTTGTTGTAACTCTTTTACTTGTAGTCTCATTAATAATCCCATCCATGATACTAGCATATTTGTTAATTCTATTTGCTAGCTCAATTCCCTAACCTGTCCAGGCAGGAAACCACATCCAGACTTTATCTGCAGATGAGAATAATTCTTACTTATACCTTGTTTAAGGACCATTGGAATAATCTTACCATCTTTCCCAGCCATAGTTGAAACCATCTCATATTGTTATATAACTGAGTTTGACAGGTCCATTCATCATTGTCTGTCTGTTCAAGACAGGCACACCTAGTGGTACACAAAGCTTTTAACGTTGAACAAAAACATAAACTATTACAATCAGCAGTTCCTGTATCACATGGTTCTTCGTTAGGTTCCATATTAAATGTAAAGGTAGCATTTCTACAATCTGTTTCCCCCACATATACCTTGGGCAAACTAAATATGCAACCTTTCATGTTTGCTATGTAATTAACATACATTGGCCCAAGACACATTATAGGTATAGAAACTATACCAGCAAGTTTTAAGTATGTACCTTGATCTGAGATAGCATTATGAACAGCGTTATCAATATCTATTTGAACATCATAGCTGTAATCTGTCACATTTAAATCATTCATTGATATTGGTACACCTATTAAAGGGATTCCTTTATGATTGGCAGGAACATGAGAGCATATCCAACAGTCTGTGGCATTCAGTTGCTTGGCGGTTTGTTGGTGTAAAAGCCAGATAGAATTTGTCCTTTTGTCACCCTTCACTGGTGTATAGAGGTATAAAAATACAAAGCAAAGAACCTAATAAAAATGAATGTATTCCCCAGAATCTTATATATTCTTCAAACCCTGCCTGTCCCATTACCAGAGAGATACTTACCTTCCCTACAACGTGCACTCAGTGATTTTGTATGGCATAAAAAGCACCCAAGAATTAATAAAACTATTATGTCCCTCCCCAAGCTACAAGGAGGTTTAGGCCTTCCTAACTTAATGTATTATAGGTACGCGATATTCCTACAAAGAATCGTAGACTGGAGTATTCATAAACAACACAAGAGGTGGGTTGTCATGGAACATAGCATAGCGCAATCCCAAAACCTTAGCAGCCCATGTTGGGCCTTTAAACACCCCCAAGACGGGCACCCCCAGTCGACCATTACTATTACAGAAACCTATCGGTCATGGCACAAGCTACTAACCTTATTCCCGTACCTTTCCTCTAGGCCCTCTCCATTGACATCCCTAATTAAAAACGGAGAGCTTGATCTAGGACCCAACATAAACAAACATTCCTATCCCTCACATCTCCAAGATTTTCCGGTTTACTGGGTGGTCCACAACGAACAGATCAAATCACAAACAGACTTAATACAACAGGGTTTCTCCTGCTTGACTAATTGGTTCACATACCAACGAATATACCACCTCCTCATGACTCATGTCCAATCTCCCAATATGACCAGACCATTAACCTCATTTGAACAGTTATGCATCAGAGAACCACCAATCCGACATACCTTATCACTGATCTATAAAATACTGATCACACCATTTCCGGGTTACCCTATTCCCTATATGGAAAGTTGGGAGAAGGATTTAGGGATAATAATCCCACTACACATCAGATCAAGAATAATAGGTGCAACACTTAAGACCTCTATCTCCACAGCCACTATGGAAATTAACCTAAAATTGCTACATAGATGGTACTACACACCTAACAAACTTCACCGACTATTTCACAAATCGCAAAACAAATGCTGGCGCTGTGGACATGCCAACAGTGGCATGGCCCACATGTGGTGGTGGTGCACAGTTATACATAATCTCTGGAAGTCAGTCATTCTGGAGATAGAAGACATACTCGAACTACAATTTCCTATGGACCCCCTACTCTGGTTACTAAATAAACCTCCCAAAATTAAACATAAGCCCTCCCTTAAATTATTCTTTATTATGTCAAATAGTGTAAAATTTTTAATAGCTAAGAACTGGAGGTCGCGAGATCCCCCAACTATAGAGATGTGGGTTAATAGAGTTTCCGAATTGGTTCATCTCGAGGAACTATATTACTTAAAAACAGACAGAATGGAAGTTTATGCACAAGTTTTATCACTATGGGAAATATACCTTAAAGATAGATAGGTGGATTCAATATCATACATTAGTCATACAGAAACACAATGGAGTTTATTGTTGAGAACCCCCCCCCCCCTTCTGCAATATCATAATGAAAAATAAGTGTTTGAAATTCAGACAGGATTCCCTTGTTCTATGTTGCATTTCTTTATTCATTTGTAAAGAGTTAAATCTTCTGATAAGTGCTTGCTGGTCCAGTCCAATGTTGTATTGTTGTTACGATAGTAAAATTGAATCGGCCCAATATCTAGCATGTACTGTTACATCAAATATGTATGAAACTGGGGCTGCGTCTCCATAACCTGTAATCCTATTTTCATTATCTCAATAAAGCTGATTCAAAAAAAAAAAAAAAAAAAATACAAAGCAAAAGACAAGGAAAAAACAGGACAGTATATGCATCTTGGCATTTAGTTAACCCACTTTGTCCCCAGTGGTCTCACCCTTTTGACACAGGTTTTTATCACCGGCCTGGAAGTTCACTTTCTTACAGTGAGAGGCGTGTATCCAGTTTGGTTTCCATTCCACTTTGACTGAGGTGGGTGTTGTCAGTAACACCAGGTATGGGCCGTCAAACCAGGGCTCTAAGTGTCTCCTCACATATCTTCTTATCACCACCCAGTCTCCAGGGTGCAGGCGATGAGTTCCAGTTATTTGTTCTGGATCTGGTAATGAAGAGAAAACTTTTCCATACAAATTAGTCAGTTGCTCATGCAGCTGAACAACATAATCAGTTAGAGAAGCAAACTGCCCATGTAATTCTTGTGGAAAGAAAAGACCTATTAGTGGTCTACCAAACAAAATTTCAAATGGCGAAAGGCAATGCTTTGCCTTTGGGGTGTGTCTTTCTGTAAAGAGGGCTAAAGGTAAGGCTTGTACCCAAGTAAGTTTTGTCTGCTCACAGATTTTAGCTATTTTATTTTTTAAAACACCATTGGCTCTCTCTACTTTCCCAGATGATTAATCTGCAACCCTTTCATCATTTCTGCAAACACTTGCCCAGTAAAATGAGTCCCTTGATCAGATTCTACTGTTTCAAGTAAACCATATCTGCACACAATTTCAGTTATCAGTTTTTTTTTCTGTTACACCTGCTGTTGCCTTGGCAACCGGCCAGGCCTCCAGCCAAGAGGAAAACATGTCTACACACACCAAAACATACTCATACACACCACATTTGGGCAGCTGAATATAGTCTATTTACAGTCTTTGGAATGGGTAGTCAGGTTTTTTCAAGGTGTTTCATCTCCACCTTTGTCAATTTACCTGGATTGTATTTAGCACACATCATGCATTTATTGCACCATTCAGTTACAAATTGTGAGAAACCTGGTGCAAACCAAAATTTATTAACACTTGCAATCATTCTTGCAATCATTCCCCCTTTGGAAACATGGGAAGGGAGATGAGATAAACTGGCTAAAACAGGATATAGCACTGTAGGTGCACATAATCTACCATCCCCATGTTTCCAAACCTCATTTTCTAGTTTGCAAGCAGCATTTTTCCACTTGCTCTGAGTTAGGGAACCTGTTTGGTTTTGGAGGGTTTCTAAGACCTCCATTGTCAAATTCTCCACAGTTTCAGAGGACTGTTGGAGTATTATGAGAGCTGCCTTCTTGGCTGCTTCATCTACCCTATTATTACCCATAGTGATTGGATCTATTGCTCGCTGATGTGCCTTTAATTTCATAACAGTTATAGCTCTTTTGAAAACACTGCAGTCTGTTCCAGTGTCCACCAAACACTCCACAAAATGGTATGGCATGTCAGAGAGGGTCAGGCGAACAAAGGCATCACCCCCTCTGCTCTCAGACATGATTGGTAGCACTGGAAGCTCAGTCCATCAAATGTTCTCCCACAGTTATAACATTTACCTTTTCTGGGTTCCCCCTCATTTATCCCTTAAACTGTTTCTATTGGGGTTTCCCAGGGGCACACACTGGCATTACCCTTAGTGTTTTCTTTTTATATACTTCTATATTCCTTTGTATTGCGCTCGCTAAGCTCATTAGTGTTGGGACTGATTTATCTCGCCAATCAGAATGGGCGGAAACCAATTGAGAAACCAATTTATTATGGATTTCTTTATTCAGTCCTGACACCAATGTGGCAGTGAGCATTTTTCCCATACCTTAGTCATCAAGGGTACCTCCCCTTGGGGCATATACATCTTGCCATGAGGTGGTATGGGGCACATAAGATACTACAGTCAAAACTCGGGGCACAAATTATTTTCCCCAGCAATACTAAAACCCAACAGTTTCCTTTTATTACTTAGAACAATTTTCCATTTCATGTCTATTAGCAAAATATCATTATTCACTTGGTATTCTTTATTAAAGGATCAGCAAGGCACCACTGGGAGTCAGCTGAACACATCAGGTAAACCAAAGAAAAGGTCCATCTATGTGCAGCCTACAATCAACAGCTAGCTCCCAGTAATGCATTCCTCCTCCCAAACCTACCTAGAAAAACATATATATATATATATATATACAGTATATATGCACAGTATACACATACATACATACATCTATACACATATACATATACAGCGCATACATACACATAGATATACATACACATACAGCACACATGTACACACTGTGACATAAATATTCATACTCACAAACATGTATTTACTATCAAATACACTTACAAAGATACTCACTGACAAACTGGCACACAGATTCTACACACTCTATAAAAAATGCACACAAACCCCAGGACTAGGGCACATAGTCCACAAGGCCTTGGCATGCAGTCACAAATGGCAATAGACATCCAATTGCCAGTGCCCACATACAATCAGACCCACAACCAAATATCTAACCTTATAAATGCAAGGGCTACCATTAATAACCAAATAACTTTCAGGGGGGGGGGGGTAAGTACTAGTGGTCTATCAGTAGTGAAAATACTTGAGAGTAGTAAAAGTGTAATTACTAATAAAGTAACTAGCAAATCAGACCTCTTAAAGATTCACTACTAGAATCTTGTGTATATTATAATTTATATTAATTCTACTGCAAAGATATCACTAGGACCATAATGTACAAAGGGACAATGTATGGCTATGGCAGTGTCACTTGTGCAAGTCACAGTAGTGCTGGCCTTTTAAAACTCCAGTTAACCCATATACATACCAAGCAGAAATGTAAAACCTCTAAATGCCCTCAAGCATAGCATACACTCTTATGTCTTTTAATGGAAGACTTGCATATGTGTGTGTGCAAAACATACATAATCTTACATTTAATTCAGTTGAACAAAACGTTTCTAGCAGCACATAAAGTCTAGGACAAAAAAGGGTTAAAAAAACAACAACAAAAATAGTTCTGCTCTGTGCTGGAGGAAGGGAGGGGGGTTGGAAGCCCCCACCCAGTACAGTAGCTGCAGCACACATACTTTGTCTTCTACAGAAAAAATACATTGGGCTGTTTCTGATAGGATTCTACAGTTATTTTTATAGAGATTTTGCTAGTGGAATAATTCAAAGGTTCCCCCTCCCCTTTGGAAACCCAACATCCATTCCCTTAGTCAGCTTGCACCATTCAGGCAGATGCCAGCTGACCCACATACTATATTCTTTATACATTTCCTCCTGTGGGCTATTGAGGAAATTTTGGACGTCCATTGCTTAAGGATGACCTCATGTCACCCTTTCTAAGAATCGTTTCTCATAACCCAGTTATGATGGAGGGGACTCTTACCCTTCTCTCTCGACTCTTAGCAATACTGTGGCTGTCAGGGAAAGTCCCACACTATAAATCCCTCCTAATTTTCCAACAAACCCAAATAATAAACAGTAGGGAGAAAAATCCTAAAAGTACTTGGCCTCTTATATCATCAAAATCAAACCATGCTAGGGGACTTACATCAACAGTTTTATATATCATTAGAGACAAGTCTACTACAGCTCAGGGATGCGCCCTTCAGTATAGGAGCGTGCAAACTCAAACCAGTGTGTCCAAGGTTTTCAGAAACAAAGCCAAGAGGTGATCAAAATTTGCCCTTGTTCTCTGGGAATAGCACTATGCCCAATAGCAGCAATGGACTGAAGCTGAACTTAATCAACGATGTCCATAGGCCGAGCATAGGGGGTACCCAGAGACTTTGTACTGACAGACCAAGGTTGACTAGTAAGAAATTCTGCAGCTACCCACACTTAACCTTCTATTGTTCCTCTGCTGTACAGACCATTTTAGTAACAGTTTATGTTTACTTAACAAACACAGAAAATAGAAAACATTTGTCTCTGAGGACAGTAGAATCCTCTTACTTAACACACTACTGCTCCCACTTGCTTTCTCCGCAGAGGGGCGTCTTGGAGCAGTACATTCACACGCCGTAAAGGACCTCTTACACTCACACATTCATAACAAAAGATGTTAAAACATAAAACATAAAATACAACTGTCTCAGGTTCTTGGGAGTTTGTACTCACGACAGGACAGAGGGTTTAGGAATCAGAGGATAGGAGAGCAATTTGAGAAACAAAGGTTCTCACCTTTTTGGCGCCTGTGGTCTCCTGTCCTCATAGTTCCAGTCCTGGCTCCGTCCACAATCGCT
This sequence comes from Bombina bombina, assembly GCF_027579735.1. Classification (NCBI taxonomy): domain Eukaryota; kingdom Metazoa; phylum Chordata; class Amphibia; order Anura; family Bombinatoridae; genus Bombina; species Bombina bombina. Next base: position 117,048,502 of record NC_069503.1, read on the forward strand.
TTCAAACTCCCGGGTTTCGGCACCAAATTGTTAAAGTAAAATAACGTGAAGACAGCTGTTCCAAATTAATAAGGTTATAATTGTACAATTAAACATGATTACAACAAAAATGACAACAGGTCACTTCACATAGTAATACAGAGTGTGTGTGGCGTGCAGCATTAGATAGCAACAATGTCTCTCTTTTATAGGCTATGTGTTGTTTCTTCACAATAAGAACCTCGTGGTCTTCTTCTTATCTTGTCCATACAAACTTTGGGTGTTACTGTAGCTGAAAATACTTACTTTGCATATACAGCAGTTTCTGTACTAGCTGAATTGACAAAAAGAAATGCAACTGTTTAAAAATATCACTTGTCAGTCCCTTATAACACATAAGTAAAATATATATACAGAATTAAAAATATTTTTCCTTAACTGCTCTTACCTTAACTAGCACATCAATATGCTTATATTATATATAAAAACATCTTTTTACTTATTAACTTCAGTTTTATTTCAGTAACGGTACACTGTTATAATCAGCCTCTCTCTAAATTTTTCACAGGGGCTGCTTTGATTGACATAAGTTTTAGCCAATCATCTGCTCACCATGCACCCCATGTTAAATAGGACCTGCACACTCCCATGCTCTGAACTCACTAATTGCGATGTAATGCACATGCGCAACTCTTACGCTACTTGCACATTTGTAAATAAGAATCCTCAGCTCCGGTTTCCATACAGATAGCATTCCATCGCAATTAGGCAGTTCAGAGCACAGTAGCGTGCAGGTCCTATTTAACATGGGGCGCATGGTGAGCAGATGATTGGCTAAAACTTATGTCAATCAAAGCAGCCCCTGTGAAAAATTTAGAGAGGCTGATTATAGCAGTGTACTGTTACTGAAATAAAATTGAAGTTATTAAGTAAAAAAGATGTTTTTATATAATATAAGCATATCGATGTGCTAGTTAAGGTAAGAGCTTATAAAATATGTTGAACACTATTAACGAATTTACCATCACTTTAACGTTCGTGTCCTTCAAAGTTTACATTTAGTAATACAGGCTGAGTGAGCCGCATAGGGTTTTTTTAATTTTGTAATACTACTTGGTTCATTTTTCTAAGAATTTAACACCCCCCCCCCCCGACCATTGGTGACATCACCAGTGATGCACCTTTAGCGGAATCATATGGGTATGACCAGGAAGTACAGACAGGCAGGTTTTTGGTGTGGATCTTGCTTTACTTCATGCAGAACAGCATTTTGGCTGTAATCTTCCTGCATTATGGTATAGAGTAGCCTCTTCAACAGCTTTAACAGGTACGTGTTTCCTTTTTACTTATTTCATTCAATATTGCATTTATGCCTTATAATTAATTTGGCTCTGTTCCTTAAAGGGCTACTGAACCCATTTTTTTTTCTTTCGTGATTCTAATTTACTCCTATTATCAAATTTTCTTCGTTCACTTGCTATCTTTATTTGAAAAAGAAGGCATCTAAGCTTATTTTTTTTGGTTTAGACTCTGGACAGCACTTTTTTATTGGTGGATGAATTTATCCACCAATCAGCAAGAACAACCCAGGTTGTTCACCAAAAATGGGCCGGCATCTAAACTTACATTCTTGCATTTCAAATAAAGATACCAAGAGAATGAAGAACATTTGATAATAGGAGTAAATTAGAAAGTTGCTTAAAATTTCATGCTCTATCTGAATTACGAAAGAAAAATTTTGGGTTCAGTGTCCCTTTAATCAGACACACAAAACACATATTACACTGCAGATATTAAATTGTGTGATGTATACGCTTTTCACTATTTTATGAAATGGTGCCTTTTTCACTAGGGGGTGGTGTTATGGTCTATTTAAACTGTGTGATTCACTTGTTGTTTGACTGAGGAAGGGTACAGTATCCACAAAACATTACGCATATAAAAGCTACTACTTTAAAAGGACCGGTAATCACCACGCCCCCTTGCCACACCCCCACTGGCACCGCACCAGGTGGTCCCAGTTTCACCTCTAAAAATTATGGTAAGCCTATTTATAATTAAATTTGCTTTGTCCTCTTGGTATTCTTTGTTGAAAACTAAAGCTAGTTAGGCTCATGTGCTATTTTCTAAGCCCTTGAAGGCTGCCTCTTATCTTAGTGTATTTTGACAGTTTTTTCACAGCTACACTGTGCTAATTCATATGTGCAATATATAGATAACATTGTGCTCACTTCTGTAGATTGGCTAAAATGCAATTCTGTCAAAAGCACTTAGATAGGGGGCAGTTTACAAAGGCTTAGATATAAGGCAATCACAGAGGTAAAAAGTGTATTGATATAACTGTGTTGGTTGTGCAAAACTGGGGAATGGGCAGTAAAGGGATTATCTTTTTTTTTTAAAAATACACTTTCTGCAGTAGACTGTACCTTTAAATTAACTTCTATTTTCAAATGAATTGTTTTTCTTTATATCCTTTGTTGACATCAATATGTACATATCCTACACTATTGGGGGCTAGCTGGGGATTGGTGGGTACACACATATGTGTTTAGCTAACTGCTAGTAGTGCATAACTGCTCTGGAGCTGATTTTAACTAAGTTCTATGTAAGCAATAGGGCATTCATTTCTTATTGTAGTTTTGTGTCCTTTTACTGATCACAGATAAATGCATAGTATTTATTAACCCCTTCAGTAGCACAGGGATTAAAACAGAGCTTATTATCACATTACCTGGTACAGGCTGCTACATTGTATCTGTGTAACGTGTATATAATCAATTAAAGGGGCAGTGCAGTGTAAAATGCTCTCCATTAGAAGTGTTCCTAATGACTTATTATACCAGCTGCAGACTATAAAATGTGTGAGAAATTGTACTTTTAGCTTTATTTTTAATATGTAATAGCTGTTTCTGTTAACTGAACCCACAACCTAATACAATGGGCTAAGCTTCTAAGGAGAGCAGACCTAATTACCTTATCTCTCTATGTTTTCATTTATAACCCTTCTTGATTATGTAGATTTTTTATAGACAGTACTTTAAATAAAATATTTGTTACAATAACTAATATAAATAAAAAAAGTTACCAAAATCCTTTTTTTCGGACTTCCGGTAGGAGGGGCTAGGTGCACAGTCGCGTGTGGAGAACGCTGTCTGTACCTGGAGGCCTGAGGCAATATCGAGAAGCTGAGTGCCTATAGGCGGGTGAAACTAATCCCGTCCAGGATTCGCAAAGGCCAAAACGGAGATCGGAGGCTACCGGCAGCTGGCCTGATCCAGGCTGAGAGAACTCGCTGAGGAGGCAGCTGTCTGATCACCGGGAGGTACACGCCAGCCGCGGGGACCCACGAAGGGAGTGGTGAGCGGCAGTAGCGGTGAGAGCGCCCAGGCATCAGGATCCCGCCCCTGGGGAAAAACAGCAAGGTGACAAGACAACCGAGTCACCGGCACAGAAGGTCCCACGGGAACCGAAGTGTAAATATTCACTGTGCCTACCGTCAAGTCCCTATTATAAAAGGGAAACTAAGGAGATGAGAGCTTGCGGCTCCTGAGAGCGACAGAGGCTGAAACCACTCCACGACTAAGATAAGTGAAAACCTATTAACTGTTAGTTTGCTTTTGGATCCTGCTGCTGTGTTTCTTGGGTCGGCTTGGAAACTTGGGCAGAGAGAGGGGGGGGAGGGCCAGGTGTATACCCACAGTTAAAGCATTAAGGGGTTCCTGCGAGAGTAGGACCTGGCAATTGCTGTCTTTCCCCCCCCCCCCCCCTGACCCTTTGCTACCCATAGTGAAAGACTTTATACAACATCCTTAAGAAACCAGGGATTAAGCAAAGCAGAGACTGCTGCTGGGATAAGCATTAAAAACACTACATAAGTAAAGAATTGCCAGAGAAGAACCGGGCAAAAGGCCTAAAGATACACCTAAGGACTTTAAAAGAACCTTAAAATTTTAAGGACTTTAAGAGAACTCTGCAATATAGATACTGAGGACTCACTGATTAACTGTAGTAATGCATATATTCTATCTGTGGCAGTGCTGATGAGTATTACTGATAATGATGGCATGACTTAGAGAATAACTGAAGTACTGTGTATAGTTCACATATGACATGGTTGCTGATCAATAGTGATATTGATAGGGAGATTAATGATAAGATACTAAAGTAGAACCTGCTATTAAGTTAGGTGGATAAATGTGAGATAAAACCTCGAAAATATATGTGAATTTACCATAGCAAAAAGGCTTTTGCATTTGTAAGAATACATGTGGATCCCCAGACATAGGAGTGGTCAAATTATTATATAAGGTGATTTATATTAAATCCTGCACCGCGGGAGGGTGAGCAAAGTATACATGGAGTGCGGGAAGGTTTAAATTTACTGCTCAGTTGGAGATAAGACTACAAGGGGAATCTGTAGTAAAATAACGGAGAGGTTAAAGGATATAATATCAAAAAGACCTGATAGATACATACTGTGAGTATTATTCCTGTATTGAGGTTTTAAGAAAGAGTAACCTTATACACTTTAAACACACATGAGGAAAGTAGAGTTAGATTACACTAACACTAGAAATAGTGTACACACGGGTTAAATTAAACTTGTCGTTTTTTTTTTTTTTTGTTTGTTTTTTTCGTTTTTTTTTTTTTTTTCCAAGAGGGTCTGTGAATAATTAAAGCACTCAAGGTGAGGATGTCACTGTGAGATAGGAAAGTGCACTTCTTTCTTTTTCTTGTCTCTTAAAAAGAGAGGAAAAGGAAGAACTAGGGGAAAGGGAGAGAGAAGAGAATAGTTAAAAGTTTGCGAGTCACTAGTAAATATAATCACTATAATTTTGTTACTCAATTTTAGAAGTATATATGGAAAAATATTTAAATAAAAGTAAAACTACCTCACCAAATATGTCCTCTAGAAACAAAAATCAGGAAAGAAAGGGGAGTAGAATTTCATTAGAACCCCATGGGGGAGCAATTGAAACAAGCCTTAGCCAGAATTCGAATAATGAAGAGTTAATAAAACAGTTGGACGCATTATTTACGCCTAAATTTGAGATGATACAAAATAATATTTCTACACTAACATTAGAGATCAAACAGTTTGCAAATAGACTAAACAATGTAGAGCAAAGAATCTCAGACATTGAAGATGGGGCTATACAGAGGGAACAGGCTTTTCATACTATGTCCACTCAAATTGAAAGTTTGAAAAATAAAATAGAGGACATAGAAAATAGAGCCAGGAGAAACAACTTACGCCTCATTGGCTTAACGGAAGAAATACAAGAAAAAGATCTTAAAAAATTTGTTGAAGTAGAACTAATGGGACTATTAAAGATTAGAGCAGAAGATCATGATATAGTGATTGAACGAATTCACAGAATAGGCCCAGAGAGGAATGAGGAAGGGAGAAATAAAGGGAACAGACCGATTATTATGAAATTACTAAATTTCCAAGGAAAGATCCAAATTATGAATGCTTATAGAAAGGCAAATGGCGAAATTAATTATAAAGGAAAGAAAATTCTACTATTTAATGATTTTTCATATGAAACATCAAATAAAAGGCGCACATTAGCTCCGATTTGTACGAAATTGATCCAGGAGGGATATAGAGCTAGACTCCTGTACCCAGCTAGACTTAGCATTCAAACTAGGCAAGGAAACAAAATTTTTACTGACAGTGAGGAAGTTAATAAATTCTTAGAAAATAATAAAGACAGTCTGGAGAAATAGGAAGATTATTGTAGGTCTAATAGGTTTTCATAGTGAAATAATGGCTATAAATTCAAATAGCCTGAGGGTGTGTTTTTACTGGGGGGTTACAGTTAAAGTTATTTTAAGGAAACTCAAATGTATAAGAATTAAAATATGGGATTTATGTGGGTTTTTTTTTTTTTTCTTTTTTTTTTTCTATTTTTTCCTTTCCTTTCTCCCCCTCCCACTCTCTCTCCCTCTCCCTGCTATGCGGACTTCTTCCCCTCTCCTTAGTTCCCAGCTTTTTTGTCCTTACCTTAAGTAAAATGGAAATATGAGTTTGAAAATCGTTTCATGGAACGTAGATGGAATTACATCACCCATCAAACGTAAAGCCATCCTGAGGTATGCAAAAAAGCTGGGAACTCAAATACTACTCTTACAGGAGACTCATTTGAAGGGAGAAGAGGCGGCTAAATTAAAAGGAGGATGGGTTAAGGAGGTCATATTCACCTCAGGATATCAAAGGAAGAAAGGAGTAGCTATATTATTTAGTAAAAACTTAGAATACAAAATAGATAATTTAATCCGAGATGAGGAAGGCAGATACATTATAATGGAAGTGGTAGTAGAGGAAAAAAAATTTGTTATATGTAACGTATATGGCCCAAACGAGGAAGATATAAGATTCTGGCAGATACTGAGGGACAAACTACTTAAATATTCTGGCAACACATTAATCATAGGAGGAGATTTTAATATTGCTCCAAATAGTATACTAGATAGATGCAGAGATAGTACAACGCAAACAGGGGAGAAGACACTGGACAAAACAACAATAGCTAAGAGAAAGAGAGAATCTAACATAATAAAGAAATTTCAGCAAGACCTAAAAATTTTAGACGGCTTTAGAGTTATACATCCAGAAGACAGGGAGTATACATGTTGTTCAAAATCTAAAAAAACCTTATCTAGGATAGATTATTTTTTGGTCTCAGAGAAATCACTTGACGCAATACAAGAAATATATATAGATATGATTACAATCTCAGATCATGCCCCTATTGTAATTGTGATGAATCTTAAGAAGAAGGATAGGAAAAGTAACCAATTCTTTTTTCCGAAATACTTGATAAAAAACACTAGATTTGTAAATTTTTTAAAAGAGAAGTGGGCTGATTATAAACGATTTAATGAAGGCTTTTTAGACAAAACTCATATATTCTGGAATGCGGCTAAAGCAGTGCTTAGAGGGGAGATTACAACATACCTAATACGATTAAGGAAAAAAATGAATTTACAAAGACAACAGGTAACTAACTGTTTAATCAACAAATATTCTAACTATATACAGGAAAAAAATATAGCCAACTGGCAGAAATATTTACAGGCTAAAAAAAATAGAGATGACTATCTATTACAAAATGAAATCAAAGAGAATATAAAAACTTGTACACAGTTTTACAGATATGGGAATAAGGTAGGCAGCTTCTTAGCCCGTATAGATAAAAATCATAAGACTAAAAACTTTATAACTAAAATTAAACATAAAGACCAAATATGGACAAACACCGAAGACATACAAAAAGCATTCCTTGAGTATTTCTCAGAATTATACTCAACACAACCCATAAATCTAGATAAAAAGGAAAAATTCTGGGCTTCACTAACAAATCCTCGTTTGGAGAGCAGTCAGCTAAATGATATTAATAAACCCATTACAGAAATAGAAATAAGTCAGATAATTAAAGCAATGGCGAATAATAAAGCAGCAGGCCCAGATGGCATGCCATCTGAGTTTTATAAAATTTTGAACGATGAAATAACCCCAACGCTAACTATCCTAATGAATAAATTTTGGAATGGTCAGTTAAAACCATTAGCAGACTTCAATGAGTCTACAATAATTGTAATACCTAAACCAGGAAAGGACCCACAGTTGATTGATTCTTATAGGCCCATCTCACTTTTGAACATGGACTATAAGATATTAACCAGTATATTAGCTAAAAGGATACAAGGGTCACTTGATACTATAATACACTCTGATCAAACAGGATTTATGAAGGGAAGATCCTCAAACACTAATTTGAGGAAGGTCTTCTTAACAATTATAGACCACTGGTATAAGAATAAATATAACAAGAAACTAAATAAAGAAGATATTGCAATAATATCACTGGATGCAAGCAAAGCCTTCGATTCAGTTACATGGGACCATCTTGTCACTGCTCTTAAAAAATTTGGGTACGAAGGGGAATGCCTTAACACAATTGAGATGCTGTATAGGGAGTCCAGGGCAGCAATTGTTATAAATAACAATAAAACATCTTATTTCCCTCTTCTAAGAGGGACAAGACAGGGATGCCCCCTGTCCCCCCTAATTTTCAATCTAGCCCTAGAACCTTTACTGATCGCCCTGAGGGATAAGATTCAAGGGATAGAGGTAGGAGGTAAAAATGTGCAATTAGCTGTATATGCTGATGATCTTTTGGTATTTTCTAGAAAGTCTTGTCAGAGCTTCAATCAAATTTGTCAAATTATAGAAAACTTTGGTTCCTTTTCAGGGTATAATATTAATAGAAACAAATCTGAAGTTCTGTGGTTACAAAAAAACCAGACATCAGAAGATAAGATCTTCAGGGAAGTAAGTAAACATATTACCTATCTGGGGATTAAGATCTCCAATAACCCTATGGAATGGTATTCTTTAAATATTTGTAATGGTGCAAGACAATTTTCTGAAACCCTTAAAAGATGGAAATCTCTCCCACTCTCGATCTCCGGCAAAATAAACCTGTTAAAGATGATTGCACTTCCAAGGCTGCTATATTTGTTTCAGAATATACCCTTCTTAATTAAAAAACAGGAGATTAAGATAATTAATTCTGCGATCAAAGATTATATATGGATGGGTAAGAAACCCAGGATTAGTTATCAAAAACTAGTCCTTAAAAAGAAATACCTAGGCTTAGGACTCCCTAATATTGAAATGTATAACTTAGTGGCAGTTACGAAGATTGCCTTAGACTGGCTCTTGGAGAGTAATCATTTTTCCCTCTTAGACATAGAAAATGGCTTAATAAAACCGTTCTGTCTAAAAAATGTTCTTCACTTAGAAATTAAAAATCTTCCAGACTATGTTAAAAAAATAGATTTCTTCAAAGATACAATAGTGGCTTGGCATAGGACATGTAAATTTCTAGGCCTAAAGCCCTTCGCAACTAAATTTTTGTCTATAGAGGGAAATCCAGGGTTTAAACAGGGTCTTCCTTCGGGAATCTTCACACGCTGGAGAGAAAAGGGATTATCTAAACCTATACAATTAGTTAAAATTAATCAAGAGGCAATGACGGTTGAAGAATTTGAAGTAATTAAGAATAGATATAGTTTGGCAGATAGACACTTCTTCTCATTCCTGCAAGTCAGACACTACTGTTTGAAACTAATTCAACTGCAGGGGAATAACTGGGAGCTTACAGCACTAATCCCGGTTATTAATTTAATCAAACAGGGTAAATACTCTATCTCACTTCTCTATAACATAATAAATAATAGAAATCACAAACAATATATTGAATTAGGGGTCGCAAAATGGAGAGATGTATTTTTCAAGAATCTCAGTACACAGATAATGGTGAAAAGTGTAGCGAGGGTAGAAGAGGCATCGCTAGCTATCCCTATGAGGGAGCAACACACTAAGATAATGTGGATGGTATATATTACTCCTGAGAAAATCGCCAAGTGGGGAGGCACCGGAGAGGGAGCATTATGTATAAAATGTAGGCAACCAAGTACAAACTTGCTACATAGTTTCTGGTCATGCCCAAGAATACAAAAATTATGGGGGGAAATAAACTATTGGCTAGGTAACATATATGAGACCCAAATCAGGCTACAAGCAGATCAGGTCATTTTTTTCCACTATAAGAAAGAACATTTAATGTGTAGAAAATTTATAACATTAGTGATTTTAATAACAAGGAATCTCATATTAAAAGGGTGGAAGAAAGATAAAACTCCAACCCTAATAGCGATTAAGGAAAATACTCACCACCAATTCTTGATAGAACTTCAAGATACTTTGTTCCATATAGAAACTAATATCGCCCGTTTTTTTGATAAATGGGGAAGGTGGGTTAAAACCCAAGACTTAGAAGAACAGAAGCGAATAATTAAAAAGTTTGATAATACAGTATACATAGAAAACTGTAGACTTAGAGGAGAATGGTTATTTGAATAAAGATGGCCGGCCTATGGGGAGAGGGGGGGAGATGGGAGGGGTATATTAATTTCCTTTTTTTTTTTTTTTTTTTTTTTTTCTTCTTTTTGGGTGTGGGGGAAATATACCTGACTGAATAAGAGTTAAGTTAACAACTATATACGCCATATTGAAATGTTGATAAGAGTAATTATGTACTCATGTGACCGAAAGTGAGTTTGAATATTTTCTTCTTTTGTGTTGTTGCTCTCGCTTCTTATGTATTGTTAATTAAAAATGGAAAGGAGTGATGAGATTAGTAACATAGCTTGGAAGGTAAAACTCGACATTATATTAAGACAAAAATGTTATCTGAACTGATGAAACTAGTGTAATACGCATGCAGATAAATATGTATAACATTTTGCTGGATTTGTTGTGCTGAAACAACTTAATGTTTTTTTTTTCTCTTCCTTTTTCTGTATTTGATACAAAATATCAATAAAACTTCTTTCAAAAAAAAAAAAAAAAAAAAAAGTTACCAAAATCACAGCAAATAAAAAAATCATAAATAAATGTTATTTAAAAGTAGAAAACTATACAAAATATAAAACTGTAGTGACTCTTTAATACTATATAAGGATATCTGTGCATTTGTACAGTGTCCTCAAGTTGTTTTTTCTTTACACTGCACTTTAAAGAGAGAAAGCTTATATAGAGTAAGACTAGGGTTGCCCCATTTAGTTCAGACCAAACCCAAACACTCATGCGCCGTGCACAGCACACTATGTATAATAGCACAGCACACTATGTATAATAGCACAGCACACTATGTATAATAACACAGCACACTATGTATAATAACACAGCACACTATGTATAATAGCACAGCACACTATGTATAATAACACAGCACACTATGTATAATAACACAGCACACTATGTATAATAGCACAGCACACTATGTATAATAACACAGCACACTATGTATAATAGCACAGCACACTATGTATAATAGCACAGCACACTATGTATAATAACACAGCACACTATGTATAATAACACAGCACACTATGTATAATAGCACAGCACACTATGTATAATAGCACAGCACACTATGTATAATAACACAGCACACTATGTATAATAGCACAGGCACAGCACACTATGTATAATATCACAGCACACTATGTATAATAACACAGCACACTATGTATAATAGCACAGCACACTATGTATAATAGCACAGCACACTATGTATAATAACACAGCACACTATGTATAATAACACAGCACACTATTTATAATAACACAGCACACTATGTATAATAGCACAGGCACAGCACACTATGTATAATAACACAGCACACTATGTATAATAACACAGCACACTATGTATAATAGCACAGCACACTATGTATAATAGCACAGCTCACTATGTATAATAACACAGCACACTATGTATAATAACACAGCACACTATGTATAATAACACAGCACACTATGTATAATAACACAGCACACTATGTATAATAACACAGCACACTATGTATAATAGCACAGCTCACTATGTATAATAGCACAGCTCACTATGTATAATAACACAGCACACTATGTATAATAACACAGCACACTATGTATAATAACACAGCACACTATGTATAATAACACAGCACACTATGTATAATAGCACAGGCACAGCTCACTATGTATAATAGCACAGCACACTATGTATAATAACACAGCACACTATTTATAATAGCACAGCACACTATGTATAATAGCACAGGCACAGCACACTATGTATAATAGCACAGCACACTATGTATAATAACACAGCACACTATGTATAATAACACAGCACACTATGTATAATAACACAGCACACTATGTATAATAACACAGCACACTATGTATAATAGCACAGCACACTATGTATAATAACAGCACACTATGTATAATAACACAGCACACTATGTATAATAGCACAGCACACTATGTATAATAGCACAGCACACTATGTATAATAGCACAGCACACTATGTATAATAGCACAGCACACTATGTATAATAACACAGCACACTATGTATAATAGCACAGCACACTATGTATAATAGCACAGCACACTATGTATAATAGCACAGCACACTATGTATAATAACACAGCACACTATGTATAATAACACAGCACACTATGTATAATAACACAGCACACTATGTATAATAGCACAGCACACTATGTATAATAACACAGCACACTATGTATAATAGCACAGCACACTATGTATAATAACACAGCACACTATGTATAATAGCACAGCACACTATGTATAATAGCACAGCACACTATGTATAATAGCACAGGCACAGCACACTATGTATAATAACACAGCACACTATGTATAATAACACAGCACACTATGTATAATAGCACAGGCACAGCACACTATGTATAATAGCACAGCACACTATGTATAATAACACAGAACACTATGTATAATAGCACAGCACACTATGTATAAAAACACAGCACACTATGTATAATAACACAGCACACTATGTATAATAACACAGCACAGTATGTATAATAGCACAGCACACTATGTATAATAGCACAGCACACTATGTATAATAACACAGCACACTATGTATAATAACACAGCACACTATGTATAATAACACAGCACACTATGTATAATAGCACAGGCACAGCACACTATGTATAATAACACAGCACACTATGTATAATAGCACAGCACACTATGTATAATAGCACAGCTCACTATGTATAATAGCACAGCTCACTATGTATAATAACACAGCACACTATGTATAATAACACAGCACACTATGTATAATAACACAGCACACTATGTATAATAACACAGCACACTATGTATAATAGCACAGGACACTATGTATAATAGCACAGGCACAGCACACTATGTATAATAGCACAGCACACTATGTATAATAGCACAGCACACTATGTATAATAACACAGCACACTATGTATAATAACACAGCACACTATGTATAATAACACAGCACACTATGTATAATAACACAGGACACTATGTATAATAACACAGCACACTATGTATAATAGCACAGGCACAGCACACTATGTATAATAGCACAGCACACTATGTATAATAGCACAGCACACTATATATAATAACACAGAACACTATGTATAATAGCACAGCACACTATGTATAATAGCACAGCACACTATGTATAATAACACAGCACACTATGTATAATAGCACAGCTCACTATGTATAATAGCACAGCACACTATGTATAATAGCACAGCACACTATGTATAATAACACAGCACACTATGTATAATAACACAGCACACTATGTATAATAACACAGCACACTATGTATAATAGCACAGCACACTATGTATAATAACACAGCACACTATGTATAATAGCACAGCACACTATGTATAATAGCACAGCACACTATGTATAATAACACAGCACATTATTTATAATAGCACAGCACACTATGTATAATAGCACAGGCACAGCACACTATGTATAATAGCACAGCACACTATGTATAATAAAACAGCACACTATGTATAATAGCACAGGCACAGCACACTTTGTATAATAACACAGCACACTATGTATAATAACACAGCACACTATGTATAATAGCACAGCTCACTATGTATAATAGCACAGCTCACTATGTATAATAACACAGCACACTATGTATAATAACACAGCACACTATGTATAATAACACAGCACACTATGCATAATAACACAGCACACTATGCATAATAGCACAGGACACTATGTATAATAGCACAGGCACAGCACACTATGTATAATAGCACAGCACACTATGTATAATAGAACAGCACACTATGTATAATAACACAGCACACTATGTATAATAACACAGCACACTATGTATAATAACACACACACTATGTATAATAACACAGGACACTATGTATAATAACACAGCACACTATGTATAATAGCACAGGCACAGCACACTATGTATAATAGCACAGCACACTATGTATAATAGCACAGCACACTATGTATAATAGCACAGCACACTATATATAATAACACAGAACACTATGTATAATAGCACAGCACACTATGTATAATAGCACAGCACACTATGTATAATAACACAGCACACTATGTATAATAGCACAGCACACTATGTATAATAACACAGCACACTATGTACAATAGCACAGCACACTATGTATAATAACACAGCACACTATGTATAATAGCACAGGCACAGCACACTGTGTATAATAACACAGCACACTATGTATAATAACACATCACACTATGTATAATAGCACAGCACACTATGCATAATAACACAGCACACTATGCATAATAGCACAGCACACTATGTATAATAGCACAGCACACTATGTATAATAGCACAGCACACTATGTATAATAGCACAGCACACTATGTATAATAGCACAGCTCACTATATATAATAACACAGCACACTATGTATAATAGCACAGCACACTATGTATAATAGCACAGCACACTATGTATAATAACACAGCACACTATGTATAATAGCACAGCACACTATGTATAATAGCACAGCACACTATGTATAATAGCACAGCACACTATGTATAATAGCACAGGACACTATGTATAATAGCACAGGCACAGCACACTATGTATAATAACACAGCACACTATGTATAATAACACAGCACACTATGTATAATAACACAGCACACTATGTATAATAACACAGCACACTATGTATAATAACACAGCACACTATGTATAATAACACAGCACACTATGTATAATGACACAGCACACTATGTATAATGACACAGCACACTATGTATAATAACACAGCACACTATGTATAATAACACAGCACACTATGTATAATAACACAGCACACTATGTATAATAACACAGCACACTATGTATAATAACACAGCACACTATGTATAATAACACAGCACACTATGTATAATAGCACAGCACACTATGTATAATAACACAGCACACTATGTATAATAACACAGCACACTATGTATAATAGCACAGCACACTATGTATAATAACACAGCACACTATGTATAATAACACAGCACACTATGTATAATAGCACAGCACACTATGTATAATAACACAGCACACTATGTATAATAGCACAGCACACTATGTATAATAGCACAGCACACTATGTATAATAACACAGCACACTATGTATAATAACACAGCACACTATGTATAATAGCACAGCACACTATGTATAATAGCACAGCACACTATGTATAATAACACAGCACACTATGTATAATAGCACAGGCACAGCACACTATGTATAATATCACAGCACACTATGTATAATAACACAGCACACTATGTATAATAGCACAGCACACTATGTATAATAGCACAGCACACTATGTATAATAACACAGCACACTATGTATAATAACACAGCACACTATTTATAATAACACAGCACACTATGTATAATAGCACAGGCACAGCACACTATGTATAATAACACCGCACACTATGTATAATAACACAGCACACTATGTATAATAGCACAGCTCACTATGTATAATAGCACAGCTCACTATGTATAATAACACAGCACACTATGTATAATAACACAGCACACTATGTATAATAACACAGCACACTATGTATAATAGCACAGCTCACTATGTATAATAGCACAGCACACTATGTATAATAACACAGCACACTATGTATAATAACACAGCAAACTATGTATAATAGCACAGCTCACTATGTATAATAGCACAGCTCACTATGTATAATAGCACAGCTCACTATGTATAATAACACAGCACACTATGTATAATAACACAGCACACTATGTATAATAACACAGCACACTATGTATAATAACACAGCACACTATGTATAATAGCACAGGCACAGCTCACTATGTATAATAGCACAGCACACTATGTATAATAACACAGCACACTATGTATAATAACACAGCACACTATGTATAATAGCACAGCACACTATGTATAATAACACAGCACACTATTTATAATAGCACAGCACACTATGTATAATAGCACAGGCACAGCACACTATGTATAATAGCACAGCACACTATGTATAATAACACAGCACACTATTTATAATAGCACAGCACACTATGTATAATAGCACAGGCACAGCACACTATGTATAATAGCACAGCACACTATGTATAATAAAACAGCACACTATGTATAATAACACAGCACACTATGTATAATAACACAGCACACTATGTATAATAACACAGCACACTATGTATAATAGCACAGCACACTATGTATAATAGCACAGCACACTATGTATAATAACACAGCACACTATGTATAATAACACAGCACACTATGTATAATAGCACAGCACACTATGTATAATAACACAGCACACTATGTATAATAGCACAGCACACTATGTATAATAGCACAGCACACTATGTATAATAACACAGCACACTATTTATAATAGCACAGCACACTATGTATAATAGCACAGGCACAGCACACTATGTATAATAGCACAGCACACTATGTATAATAAAACAGCACACTATGTATAATAACACAGCACACTATGTATAATAACACAGCACACTATCTATAATAACACAGCACACTATGTATAATAACACAGCACAGTATGTATAATAGCACAGCACACTATGTATAATAGCACAGCACACTATGTATAATAACACAGCACACTATGTATAATAACACAGCACACTATGTATAATAGCACAGGCACAGCACACTATGTATAATAACACAGCACACTATGTATAATAACACAGCACACTATGTATAATAGCACAGGCACAGCACACTATGTATAATAGCACAGCACACTATGTATAATAACACAGAACACTATGTATAATAGCACAGCACACTATGTATAATAACACAGCACACTATGTATAATAACACAGCACACTATGTATAATAACACAGCACAGTATGTATAATAGCACAGCACACTATGTATAATAGCACAGCACACTATGTATAATAACACAGCACACTATGTATAATAACACAGCACACTATGTATAATAGCACAGGCACAGCACACTATGTATAATAACACAGCACACTATGTATAATAACACAGCACACTATGTATAATAGCACAGCTCACTATGTATAATAACACAGCACACTATGTATAATAACACAGCACACTATGTATAATAGCACAGGACACTATGTATAATAGCACAGGCACAGCACACTATGTATAATAGCACAGCACACTATGTATAATAGCACAGCACACTATGTATAATAACACAGCACACTATGTATAATAACACAGCACACTATGTATAATAACACAGCACACTATGTATAATAACACAGGACACTATGTATAATAACACAGCACACTATGTATAATAGCACAGCACACTATGTATAATAGCACAGCACACTATGTATAATAACACAGCACATTATTTATAATAGCACAGCACACTATGTATAATAGCACAGGCACAGCACACTATGTATAATAGCACAGCACACTATGTATAATAAAACAGCACACTACAGGGAGTGCAGAATTATTAGGCAAGTTGTATTTTTGAGGATTAATTTTATTATTGAACAACAACCATGTTCTCAATGAACCCAAAAAACTCATTAATATCAAAGCTGAATAGTTTTGGAAGTAGTTTTTAGTTTGTTTTTAGTTATAGCTATTTTAGGGGGATATCTGTGTGTGCAGGTGACTATTACTGTGCCTAATTATTAGGCAACTTAACAAAAAACAAATATATACCCATTTCAATTATTTATTTTTACCAGTGAAACCAATATAACATCTCAACATTCACAAATATACATTTCTGACATTCAAAAACAAAACAAAAACAAATCAGTGACCAATATAGCCACCTTTCTTTGCAAGGACACTCAAAAGCCTGCCATCCATGGATTCTGTCAGTGTTTTGATCTGTTCACCATCAACATTGCGTGCAGCAGCAACCACAGCCTCCCAGACACTGTTCAGAGAGGTGTACTGTTTTCCCTCCTTGTAAATATCACATTTGATGATGGACTACAGGTTCTCAATGGGGTTCAGATCAGGTAAACAAGGAGGCCATGTCATTAGATTTTCTTCTTTTATACCCTTTCTTGCCAGCCACGCTGTGGAGTACTTGGACGCGTGTGATGGAGCATTGTCCTGCATGAAAATCATGTTTTTCTTGAAGGATGCAGACTTCTTCCTGTACCACTGCTTGAAGAAGGTGTCTTCCAGAAACTGGCAGTAGGACTGGGAGTTGAGCTTGACTCCATCCTCAACCCGAAAAGGCCCCACAAGCTCATCTTTGATGATACCAGCCCAAACCAGTACTCCACCTCCACCTTGCTGGCGTCTGAGTCAGACTGGAGCTCTCTGCCCTTTACCAATCCAGCCACGGGCCCATCCATCTGGCCCATCAAGACTCACTCTCATTTCATCAGTCCATAAAACCTTAGAAAAATCAGTCTTGAGATATTTCTTGGCCCCAGTCTTGACGTTTCAGCTTGTGTGTCTTGTTCAGTGGTGGTCATCTTTCATCCTTTCTTACCTTGGCCATGTCTCTGAGTATTGCACACCTTGTGCTTTTGGGCACTCCAGTGATGTTGCAGCTCTGAAATATGGCCATACTGGTGGCAAGTGGCATCTTGGCAGCTGCACGCTTGACTTTTCTCAGTTCATGGGCAGTTATTTTGCGCCTTGGTTTTTCCACACGCTTCTTGCGACCCTGTTGACTATTTTGAATGAAACGCTTGATTGTTCGATGATCACGCTTCAGAAGCTTTGCAATTTTAAGAGTGCTGCATCCCTCTGTAAGATATCTCACTATTTTTGACTTTTCTGAGCCTGTCAAGTCCTTCTTTTAACCCATTTTGCCAAAGGAAAGAAAGTTGCCTAATAATTATGCACACCTGATATAGGGTGTTGATGTCATTAGACCACACCCCTTCTCATTACAGAGATGCACATCACCTAATATGCTTAATTGGTAGTAGGCTTTCGAGCCTATACAGCTTGGAGTAAGACAACATGCATAAAGAGGATGATGTGGTCAAAATACTCATCTGCCTTATAATTCTGCACTCCCTGTATGTATAATAGCACAGGCACAGCACACTTTGTATAATAACACAGCACACT
Organism: Bombina bombina; assembly: GCF_027579735.1. NCBI lineage: Eukaryota > Metazoa > Chordata > Amphibia > Anura > Bombinatoridae > Bombina > Bombina bombina. The sequence continues at coordinate 117,067,620 of NC_069503.1, forward strand.
ATGTATAATAACACAGCACACTATGTATAATAGCACAGCTCACTATGTATAATAGCACAGCTCACTATGTATAATAACACAGCACACTATGTATAATAACACAGCACACTATGTATAATAACACAGCACACTATGCATAATAACACAGCACACTATGTATAATAGCACAGGACACTATGTATAATAGCACAGGCACAGCACACTATGTATAATAGCACAGCACACTATGTATAATAGAACAGCACACTATGTATAATAACACAGCACACTATGTATAATAACACAGCACACTATGTATAATAACACACACACTATGTATAATAACACAGGACACTATGTATAATAACACAGCACACTATGTATAATAGCACAGGCACAGCACACTATGTATAATAGCACAGCACACTATGTATAATAGCACAGCACACTATATATAATAACACAGAACACTATGTATAATAGCACAGCACACTATGTATAATAGCACAGCACACTATGTATAATAACACAGCACACTATGTATAATAGCACAGCACACTATGTATAATAACACAGCACACTATGTACAATAGCACAGCACACTATGTATAATAACACAGCACACTATGTATAAAAGCACAGGCACAGCACACTGTGTATAATAACACAGCACACTATGTATATTAACACATCACACTATGTATAATAGCACAGCACACTATGCATAATAACACAGCACACTATGCATAATAGCACAGCACACTATGTATAATAGCACAGCACACTATGTATAATAGCACAGCACACTATGTATAATAGCACAGCTCACTATATATAATAACACAGCACACTATGTATAATAGCACAGCACACTATGTATAATAGCACAGCACACTATGTATAATAACACAGCACACTATGTATAATAGCACAGCACACTTTGTATAATAGCACAGCACACTATGTATAATAGCACAGCACACTATGTATAATAGCACAGGACACTATGTATAATAGCACAGGCACAGCACACTATGTATAATAACACAGCACACTATGTATAATAACACAGCACACTATGTATAATAACACAGCACACTATGTATAATAACACAGCACACTATGTATAATGACACAGCACACTATGTATAATAACAGAGCACACTATGTATAATAACACAGCACACTATGTATAATAACACAGCACACTATGTATAATAACACAGCACACTATGTATAATAACACAGCACACTATATATAATAGCACAGCACACTATGTATAATAACACAGCACACTATGTATAATAACACAGCACACTATGTATAATAGCACAGCACACTATGTATAATAACACAGCACACTATGTATAATAACACAGCACACTATGTATAATAACACAGCACACTATGTATAATAGCACAGCACACTATGTATAATAACACAGCACACTATGTATAATAACACAGCACACTATGTATAATAACACAGCACACTATGTATAATAGCACAGGCACAGCACACTATGTATAATAACACAGCACACTATGTATAATAACACAGCACACTATGTATAATAACACAGCACACTATGTATAATAACACAGCACACTATGTATAATAACACAGCACACTATGTATAATGACACAGCACACTATGTATAATAACAGAGCACACTATGTATAATAACACAGCACACTATGTATAATAACACAGCACACTATGTATAATAACACAGCACACTATGTATAATAACACAGCACACTATGTATAATAGCACAGCACACTATGTATAATAACACAGCACACTATGTATAATAACACAGCACACTATGTATAATAGCACAGCACACTATGTATAATAACACAGCACACTATGTATAATAACACAGCACACTATGTATAATAGCACAGCACACTATGTATAATAACACAGCACACTATGTATAATAACACAGCACACTATGTATAATAACACAGCACACTATGTATAATAGCACAGCACACTATGTATAATAACACAGCACACTATGTATAATAACACAGCACACTATGTATAATAGCACAGCACACTATGTATAATAACACAGCACACTATGTATAATAGCACAGCACACTATGTATAATAGCACAGCACACTATGTATAATAACACAGCACACTATGTATAATAACACAGCACACTATGTATAATAGCACAGCACACTATGTATAATAGCACAGGCACAGCACACTATGTATAATAACACAGCACACTATGTATAATAGCACAGGCACAGCACACTATGTATAATATCACAGCACACTATGTATAATAACACAGCACACTATGTATAATAGCACAGCACACTATGTATAATAGCACAGCACACTATGTATAATAACACAGCACACTATGTATAATAACACAGCACACTATTTATAATAACACAGCACACTATGTATAATAGCACAGGCACAGCACACTATGTATAATAACACAGCACACTATGTATAATAACACAGCACACTATGTATAATAGCACAGCTCACTATGTATAATAGCACAGCTCACTATGTATAATAACACAGCACACTATGTATAATAACACAGCACACTATGTATAATAACACAGCACACTATGTATAATAGCACAGCTCACTATGTATAATAGCACAGCACACTATGTATAATAACACAGCACACTATGTATAATAACACAGCACACTATGTATAATAGCACAGCTCACTATGTATAATAGCACAGCTCACTATGTATAATAACACAGCACACTATGTATAATAACACAGCACACTATGTATAATAACACAGCACACTATGTATAATAGCACAGGCACAGCTCACTATGTATAATAGCACAGCACACTATGTATAATAACACATCACACTATGTATAATAACACAGCACACTATGTATAATAGCACAGCACACTATGTATAATAACACAGCACACTATTTATAATAGCACAGCACGCTATGTATAATAGCACAGGCACAGCACACTATGTATAATAGCACAGCACACTATGTATAATAACACAGCACACTATTTATAATAGCACAACACACTATGTATAATAGCACAGGCACAGCACACTATGTATAATAGCACAGCACACTATGTATAATAAAACAGCACACTATGTATAATAACACAGCACACTATGTATAATAACACAGCACACTATGTATAATAACACAGCACACTATGTATAATAGCACAGCACACTATGTATAATAGCACAGCACACTATGTATAATAACACAGCACACTATGTATAATAACACAGCACACTATGTATAATAACACAGCACACTATGTATAATAGCACAGCACACTATGTATAATAACACAGCACACTATGTATAATAGCACAGCACACTATGTATAATAGCACAGCACACTATGTATAATAACACAGCACACTATTTATAATAGCACAGCACACTATGTATAATAGCACAGGCACAGCACACTATGTATAATAGCACAGCACACTATGTATAATAAAACAGCACACTATGTATAATAACACAGCACACTATGTATAATAACACAGCACACTATGTATAATAACACAGCACACTATGTATAATAACACAGCACACTATCTATAATAACACAGCACACTATGTATAATAGCACAGCACACTATGTATAATAACACAGCACACTATGTATAATAACACAGCACACTATGTATAATAGCACAGCACACTATGTATAATAGCACAGCACACTATGTATAATAGCACAGCACACTATGTATAATAGCACAGCACACTATGTATAATAACACAGCACACTATGTATAATAGCACAGCACACTATGTATAATAACACAGCACACTATGTATAATAGCACAGCACACTATGTATAATAACACAGCACACTATGTATAATAACACAGCACACTATGTATAATAACACAGCACACTATGTATAATAACACAGCACACTATGTATAATAGCACAGCACACTATGTATAATAACACAGCACACTATGTATAATAGCACAGCACACTATGTATAATAACACAGCACACTATGTATAATAGCACAGCACACTATGTATAATAGCACAGCACACTATGTATAATAGCACAGGCACAGCACACTATGTATAATAACACAGCACACTATGTATAATAACACAGCACACTATGTATAATAGCACAGGCACAGCACACTATGTATAATAGCACAGCACACTATGTATAATAACACAGAATACTATGTATAATAGCACAGCACACTATGTATAATAACACAGCACACTATGTATAATAACACAGCACACTATGTATAATAACACAGCACACTATGTATAATAGCACAGCACACTATGTATAATAGCACAGCACACTATGTATAATAACACAGCACACTATGTATAATAACACAGCCACACTATGTATAATAACACAGCACACTATGTATAATAGCACAGGCACAGCACACTATGTATAATAACACAGCACACTATGTATAATAACACAGCACACTATGTATAATAGCACAGCTCACTATGTATAATAGCACAGCTCACTATGTATAATAACACAGCACACTATGTATAATAACACAGCACACTATGTATAATAACACAGCACACTATGTATAATAACACAGCACACTATGTATAATAGCACAGGACACTATGTATAATAGCACAGGCACAGCACACTATGTATAATAGCACAGCACACTATGTATAATAGCACAGCACACTATGTATAATAACACAGCACACTATGTATAATAACACAGCACACTATGTATAATAACACAGCACACTATGTATAATAACACAGGACACTATGTATAATAACACAGCACACTATGTATAATAGCACAGGCACAGCACACTATGTATAATAGCACAGCACACTATGTATAATAGCACAGCACACTATATATAATAACACAGAACACTATGTATAATAGCACAGCACACTATGTATAATAGCACAGCACACTATGTATAATAACACAGAACACTATGTATAATAGCACAGCACACTATGTATAATAACCCAGCACACTATGTACAATAGCACAGCACACTATGTATAATAGCACAGCACACTATGTATAATAACACAGCACACTATGTATAATAGCACAGGCACAGCACACTGTGTATAATAACACAGCACACTATGTATATTAACACATCACACTATGTATAATAGCACAGCACACTATGCATAATAACACAGCACACTATGCATAATAGCACAGCACACTATGTATAATAGCACAGCACACTATGTATAATAGCACAGCACACTATGTATAATAGCACAGCACACTATATATAATAACACAGCACACTATGTATAATAGCACAGCACACTATGTATAATAGCACAGCACACTATGTATAATAACACAGCACACTATGTATAATAGCACAGCACACTATGTATAATAGCACAGGCACAGCACACTATGTATAATAACACAGCACACTATGTATAATAACACAGCACACTATGTATAATAACACAGCACACTATGTATAATAACACAGCACACTATGTATAATAACACAGCACACTATGTATAATAACACAGCACACTATGTATAATAACACAGCACACTATGTATAATAACACAGCACACTATGTATAATAACAGAGCACACTATGTATAATAACAGAGCACACTATGTATAATAACACAGCACACTATGTATAATAACACAGCACACTATGTATAATAACACAGCACACTATGTATAATAACACAGCACCCTATGTATAATAACACAGCACACTATGTATAATAGCACAGCACACTATGTATAATAACACAGCACACTATGTATAATAGCACAGCACACTATGTATAATAACACAGCACACTATGTATAATAACACAGCACACTATGTATAATAACACAGCACACTATGTATAATAGCACAGCACACTATGTATAATAACACAGCACACTATGTATAATAGCACAGCACACTATGTATAATAGCACAGCACGCTATGTATAATAGCACAGCACACTATGTATAATAGCACAGGCACAGCACACTATGTATAATAACACAGCACACTATGTATAATAACACAGCACACTATGTATAATAGCACAGGCACAGCACACTATGTATAATAGCACAGCACACTATGTATAATAACACAGAATACTATGTATAATAGCACAGCACACTATGTATAATAACACAGCACACTATGTATAATAACACAGCACACTATGTATAATAACACAGCACACTATGTATAATAGCACAGCACACTATGTATAATAGCACAGCACACTATGTATAATAACACAGCACACTATGTATAATAACACAGCACACTATGTATAATAACACAGCACACTATGTATAATAGCACAGGCACAGCACACTATGTATAATAACACAGCACACTATGTATAATAACACAGCACACTATGTATAATAGCACAGCTCACTATGTATAATAGCACAGCTCACTATGTATAATAACACAGCACACTATGTATAATAACACAGCACACTATGTATAATAACACAGCACACTATGTATAATAACACAGCACACTATGTATAATAGCACAGGACACTATGTATAATAGCACAGGCACAGCACACTATGTTTAATAGCACAGCACACTATGTATAATAGCACAGCACACTATGTATAATAACACAGCACACTATGTATAATAACACAGCACACTATGTATAATAACACAGCACACTATGTATAATAACACAGGACACTATGTATAATAACACAGCACACTATGTATAATAGCACAGGCACAGCACACTATGTATAATAGCACAGCACACTATGTATAATAGCACAGCACACTATATATAATAACACAGAACACTATGTATAATAGCACAGCACACTATGTATAATAGCACAGCACACTATGTATAATAACACAGCACACTATGTATAATAGCACAGCACACTATGTATAATAACACAGCACACTATGTACAATAGCACAGCACACTATGTATAATAGCACAGCACACTATGTATAATAACACAGCACACTATGTATAATAGCACAGGCACAGCACACTGTGTATAATAACACAGCACACTATGTATATTAACACATCACACTATGTATAATAGCACAGCACACTATGCATAATAACACAGCACACTATGCATAATAGCACAGCACACTATGTATAATAGCACAGCACACTATGTATAATAGCACAGCACACTATATATAATAACACAGCACACTATGTATAATAGCACAGCACACTATGTATAATAGCACAGCACACTATGTATAATAACACAGCACACTATGTATAATAGCACAGCACACTATGTATAATAGCACAGGCACAGCACACTATGTATAATAACACAGCACACTATGTATAATAACACAGCACACTATGTATAATAACACAGCACACTATGTATAATAACACAGCACACTATGTATAATAACACAGCACACTATGTATAATAACACAGCACACTATGTATAATAACACAGCACACTATGTATAATAACAGAGCACACTATGTATAATAACAGAGCACACTATGTATAATAACACAGCACACTATGTATAATAACACAGCACACTATGTATAATAACACAGCACACTATGTATAATAACACAGCACACTATGTATAATAGCACAGCACACTATGTATAATAACACAGCACACTATGTATAATAACACAGCACACTATGTATAATAGCACAGCACACTATGTATAATAACACAGCACACTATGTATAATAACACAGCACACAATGTATAATAGCACAGCACACTATGTATAATAACACAGCACACTATGTATAATAGCACAGCACACTATGTATAATAGCACAGCACACTATGTATAATAACACAGCACACTATGTATAATAGCACAGCACACTATGTATAATAACACAGCACACTATGTATAATAACACAACACACTATGTATAATAACACAGCACACTATGTATAATAACACAGCACACTATGTATAATAGCACAGCACACTATGTATAATAACACAGCACACTATGTATAATAGCACAGCACACTATGTATAATAGCACAGCACACTATGTATAATAACACAGCACACTATGTATAATAGCACAGGCACAGCACACTATGTATAATAACACAGCACACTATGTATAATAACACAGCACACTATGTATAATAACACAGCACACTATGTATAATAGCACAGGCACAGCACACTATGTATAATAACACAGCACACTATGTATAATAACACAGCACACTATGTATAATAGCACAAAAGTCCGAGAGGGGAACAGCACCTGGGAGTGTGGAGTGTGCACGGTAGACCAAGGGCGCTGCCAAGCCCCAGACACATAGAAAAGATAAGCAAGGTCTCCAGCACTTTGTCAAACCAACTTTATTCAGACACAAATAGCGACGTTTCGGTGTCACAGCACCTTATTCATGCTTGATATTAATACAATGGCCATATTGCATCTTTAAATACCCAAATTTTGGCGCCCTCTCAAATTGTTGTGTGGAGAGGGCTCCCACTAGTGGCCAGATAATATACATACACGTACAAAACTTATGTACAAATTGAATCATTTATAGTATTAGGTAATTTTTTTAGTGAAATTCTATGTATTCTTTAGAACTTAGTAATATATTCTAATTAAATGATTCAATTTGTACATAAGTTTTGTACGTGTATGTATATTATCTGGCCACTAGTGGGAGCCCTCTCCACACAACAATTTGAGAGGGCGCCAAAATTTGGGTATTTAAAGATGCAATATGGCCATTGTATTAATATCAAGCATGAATAAGGTGCTGTGACACCGAAACGTCGCTATTTGTGTCTGAATAAAGTTGGTTTGACAAAGTGCTGGAGACCTTGCTTATCTTTTCTATGTGTCTGGGGCTTGGCAGCGCCCTTGGTCTACCGTGCACACTCCACACTCCCAGGTGCTGTTCCCCTCTCGGACTTTTGTTACTTGTAGCTGCTGGGATACTGTGCATATGAGGAGTAACATGCCTGCTGAAGGCAATGAGACACAGAAAACGGATGGTAGCATTATGTTTGCATATACGGACATAGAGGCGGCCAGAATTACAGCATTGATGAAAGGCACTAGAGATTACCTGAGGACTGTACCGGGTGAAACAAGTGGCAAGGAATATGAAGCTTTGCAACTCAAGCAAATGAAATGGGAACTACATGCTAACACGTTAGCAGAATACTATCGTGTCAAAAGAATTCCCAGAGGGCTACGAATGAATACCCGCCCTACCCTATTAAGCAACAATAAAATCTACTGCGATAAGTTTGAGGCTATTTTGAACAAGTGTTCATATGATTTAATCGTATGGACAGTGGAATGCTTGCAGTCTGAGATGGAGCTGCAGGAGGTGAACATAAAAAAATGCAAAGATGAATTACAGACCTGTTTGTCAAACGATGAATTCCAGGAGATGGAGAAAAGGATCGCTACGGTGATTGCAGAAGAACAGAAAGTCATAAAAGAAACAAAAAGGGCAAAGTTCATCCGTGACGAAGAGGACTACCGCCTGGGTCGAGTATACCGCTGGAGATCCGGTAACTATAGCAACCGGGGAGCATCAGGACCCAGGGGCAGACGTAGATACAGGCCGACAAGGAGGGAACAACATGATGACGTGTCCAATACGTCAGATGGCTCGTCCCCTGGTTCATCCCCTTTAGGATCGAGCAACAGCGAGTGCAGCAGCGGATCCACCGGGGCGGCAAGAAACACCGCCGCTACAAGGGGAAACTCGATCCGCAGATCCAACCGGAAGAAAGCACCAAAGAAGTAAGCAATTCTATACCTATTAGTAAAAACAGCCATACATGCCCCGCATTGGCGGGGGGAGATAATGATATTGTAATAAATACGTCAGACTATGTATTAAATGAAAAAGAGACCATGATGCTTAATAGAGGACTTTCCTTTTGCCCCTTTCGTGACACAGACTTTTTCGAGCTGGAAAAAGATTTGCAAAGACTATACCGCAATATCAAACTTAAAGTCTGGTTTAGCAATGAACATTACTTGGCAGACAGCCAAGCCCAGACTCCGGAATTGTCTTTAAAGAAGTTGGGTCTTATTAAAAAAAGTTCATTTAACCCCAATGTTAATAATAATAGTGTCAGTACATTTGTTAACATAATACAACAAGGGGTTAAAAAGTTACGTGATGAATATAAAAATAAAAAACATACTTTTATGTGGCATAAAAATGAGCGTGTCAATTTGACTAATTTTACTAAAGGTGAAAATATGATACTAAAGGAATTGAAGGGCAATAAAAACATCATTTTTAAGGGGGCTGATAAGGGTGGAGCAATGGTTTTGCTAGATAAAACATACTATGTGAATGAAGCCCTCTCTCAGTTGAGTGATACAAATACATATAAGCCACTACAGGGAAATCCTCTAGGTAACATACAGAAGGAGATAAATACAGTTGTACAGAGAGCCCTTAGTCAAGGCATTATTGATAAAAAGCTATCTGAGTATCTGTGTGCTGTGAACCCTAGGACACCTGTGTTTTATACTGTCCCCAAAGTCCATAAGGACAAACAGAGACCCCCCGGGGAGACCTATTGTTTCCTCAGTGGAGTCAGTATTTACAAACATTTCCAAATTTTTGGATAAAATCTTGCAGCCTGAGGTCACTAGAATGTCAAGTTACATACAGGACACTAACAGTTTTTTGCAAAAGGCAAGGGATTTGGTTTTTCCTAGTGACAAGTACCTCCTGTTCACCATGGATGTACGTAGTTTATATACATCTATAAAACATGAAACAGGTATATCCATTATAAGAAAAACATTGATGGTGAACAGGAGGTACAATGAGATTGAAGTATCATTTTTGGAAGATCTATTACGTATTGTCCTATATTGGAATTATTTTATCTTTCAGGACAGCTGGTATGTCCAGGTGAGGGGGACTGCCATGGGCTCCAACGTCGCCCCATCATACGCCAATCTCTTCATGTGTGAGTTTGAGGAGAATGTCGTCTATAAAAACCAGTTATTTAAACAATTTGGAGCCGTATGGTGGAGATATATAGACGATATTTTTGGCGTATGGTGGGGCGACGTTGAGTCCCTCATGCACTTTGTACAGGATTTAAATTCTGAAGTAAGGGATCTTTTCTTTACAGTGAGTATCAGTGAGGAATCTGTGTCCTTCCTCGATACGTTAGTTCTTAAGAAGGGCCACCATCTTGAATTTGACCTGTATAGAAAAGAGACAGACAGAAACAGTATACTGCAATTTAACAGCTTTCACCCTAGGCCATTGGTAAATTCACTCCCCCGGAGCCAACTGTTGAGGGTCAATAGGATTGTGGATGATGGAGAGACAAGGAGGGTAAGATTTAAAGAAATGTCCAAAAAGTTTATTGATAGAGGATACCCCAAAAAACTCCTTGATGACACTATAGCCTCTTTGGATAAAAAGAAAGAAAGAACATCTAAAGAAAACAGGCTTGTGTTTGTCAGCCAGTACAATCCTCTTAGTGACAAAGTTGCTAGGCTAATCCGTAAGAATTGGTACATCCTAAAGGAATGCAATTCCAATATAGTTCAGCTCCAGGAGCCTCCCATCATGGCTCACAAGAGAGTAAAAAGCCTGAGGGATCTCCTCGTGAGGACTGACATAGGCCCTACTAGACAAACCAGACAACAGCTAATTGGCAAGAAAAATACGGGAACTTTCCCCTGCCTTGGCTGTATGAGCTGCCATTCGGTAATAAAAGGAGCATTCTTCCATCATCCCCAAAGCGGAAAAAAGTTTTCCATTAAGGGATACTATACCTGTGAGACCACTCACGTGGTATACTTGATCAAGTGTCCCTGTTCTTGCATCTATATAGGTGAGACCACCCGCAAGGTGAAAGACCGCATTGGTCAGCATAGGTCCAATATTAGATGCGACAACAGGGATGCCCCTGTCTCCAACCATTTCTTGGAGAAAGGACACCACATCAGCCAGCTTAGGTGGCAAATAATAGACCATATCCCCCCAAATAGAAGAGGCATGAATAGGGAGCGTCTATTAAAACAAAGAGAGATGTGGTGGGTGCATAAATTAGATAGTATGCACCCTAAGGGGCTTAACAGGGAATTTGATCTAAGCTGTTTTTTCTGAATTTTTTATGAATTTTTTCTGAATTATTCCTGTGACTTGACTGTTCCTCTAAGTATCTTTAGCCTTATCAAATATTAAGTACCTTTGCTGTAGTTCTAGGCCCTTCCCTTGTTTTTAATTGTTCTCAATTGTCTGCACATATATATTAAAAAAATCTTTTTAATTTCCTATGAAAATTTTTTTGGTAAAATGTTTATGAAATGACTAATTAAATGTCAGTGAAAGTTAATAGGTAATATGTATATTGTAGTTAAATGAAATTTTCATATATAGTATTAGGTAATTTTTTTAGTGAAATTCTATGTATTCTTTAGAACTTAGTAATATATTCAAATTAAATGATTCAATTTGTACATAAGTTTTGTACGTGTATGTATATTATCTGGCCACTAGTGGGAGCCCTCTCCACACAACAATTTGAGAGGGCGCCAAAATTTGGGTATTTAAAGATGCAATATGGCCATTGTATTAATATCAAGCATGAATAAGGTGCTGTGACACCGAAACGTCGCTATTTGTGTCTGAATAAAGTTGGTTTGACAAAGTGCTGGAGACCTTGCTTATCTTTTCTATGTATAATAGCACAGCGCACTATGTATAATAGCACAGCTCACTATGTATAATAACACAGCACACTATGTATAATAACACAGCACACTATGTATAATAACACAGCACACTATGTATAATAGCACAGCTCACTATGTATAATAGCACAGCACACTATGTATAATAACACAGCACACTATGTATAATAACACAGCACACTATGTATAATAGCACAGCTCACTATGTATAATAACACAGCACACTATGTATAATAACACAGCACACTATGTATAATAACACAGCACACTATGTATAATAGCACAGCTCACTATGTATAATAGCACAGCTCACTATGTATAATAACACAGCACACTATGTATAATAACACAGCACACTATGTATAATAACACAGCACACTATGTATAATAACACAGGACACTAAGTATAATAACACAGCACACTATGTATAATAGCACAGGCACAGCACACTATGTATAATAGCACAGCACACTATGTATAATAGCACAGCACACTATGTATAATAGCACAGCACACTATATATAATAACACAGAACACTATATATAATAACACAGAACACTATGTATAATAGCACAGCACACTATGTATAATAGCACAGCACGCTATGTATAATAGCACAGCACACTATGTATAATAACACAGCACACTATGTATAATAGCACAGCACACTATGTATAATAACACAGCACACTATGTATAATAGCACAGCACACTATGTATAATAACACAGCACACTATGTATAATAGCACAGGCACAGCACACTATGTATAATAACACAGCACACTATGTATAATAACACAGCACACTATGTATAATATCACAGCACACTATGCATAATAGCACAGCACACTATGTATAATAGCACAGCACACTATGTATAATAGCACAGCACACTATGTATAATAGCACAGCACACTATATATAATAACACAGCACACTATGCATAATAGTACAGCACACTATGTATAATAGCACAGCACACTATGTATAATAACACAGCACACTATGTATAATAGCACAGCACACTATGTATAATAGCACAGCACACTATGTATAATAGCACAGCACACTATGTATAATAGCACAGGACACTATGTATAATAGCACAGGCACAGCACACTATGTATAATAACACAGCACACTATGTATAATAACAGAGCACACTATGTATAATAACACAGCACACTATGTATAATAACACAGCACACTATGTATAATAACACAGCACACTATGTATAATAACACAGCACACTATGTATAATAGCACAGCACACTATGTATAATAACACAGCACACTATGTATAATAGCACAGCACACTATGTATAATAACACAGCACACTATGTATAATAACACAGCACACTATGTATAATAGCACAGCACACTATGTATAATAACACAGCACACTATGTATAATAACACAGCACACTATGTATAATAACACAGCACACTATGTATAATAACACAACACACTATGTATAATAACACAGCACACTATGTATAATAACACAGCACACTATGTATAATAACACAGCACACTATGTATAATAACACAGCACACTATGTATAATAACACAGCACACTATGTATAATAACACAGCACACTGTGTATAATAGCACAGCACACTATGTATAATAGCACAGCACACTATGTATAATAGCACAGGACACTATGTATAATAGCACAGGCACAGCACACTATGTATAATAACACAGCACACTATGTATAATAACACAGCACACTATGTATAATAACACAGCACACTATGTATAATAACACAGCACACTAAGTATAATAGCACAGCACACTATGTATAATAGCACAGCACACTATGTATAATAGCACAGGCACAGCACACTATGTATAATAACACAGCACACTATGTATAATAACACAGAACACTATGTATAATAACACAGCACACTATGTATAATAACACAGCACACTATGTATAATAACACAGCACACTATGTATAATAGCACAGGCACAGCACACTATGTATAATAACACAGCACACTATGTATAATAACACAGCACACTATGTATAATAACACAGCACACTATGTATAATAGCACAGGCACAGCACACTATGTATAATAGCACAGCACACTATGTATAATAGCACAGCACACTATGTATAATAACACAGCACACTATGTATAATAACACAGCACACTATGTATAATAACACAGCACACTATGTATAATAACACAGCACACTATGTATAATAGCACAGGCACAGCACACTATGTATAATAGCACAGCACACTATGTATAATAGCACAGCACACTATGTATAATAGCACAGCACACTATATATAATAACAAAGAACACTATGTATAATAGCACAGCACACTATGGCCTAGATTTAGAGTTCGGCGGTAGCCGTCAAAACCAGCGTTAGAGGCTCCTAACGCTGGTTTTGGCCGCCCGCTGGTATTTGGAGTCAGTGATTAAAGGGTCTAACGCTCACTTTTCAGCCGCGACTTTTCCATACCGCAGATCCCCTTACGTCAATTGCGTATCCTATATTTTCAATGGGATCTTTCTAACGCCGGTATTTAGAGTCGTTTCTGAAGTGAGCGTTAGCGCTCTAACGACAAAATTCTAGCCGCCTGAAAATAGCTGGAGTTAAGAGCTTTCTGCCTAACGCCGGTTCATAAAGCTCTTAACTACTGTACCCTAAAGTACACTAACACCCATAAACTACCTATGTACCCCTAAACCGAGCTCCCCCCACATCGCCGCCACTCGATTAAAATTTTTAACCCCTAATCTGCCGACCGCCACCTACGTTATACTTATGTACCCCTATTCTGCTGCCCCTAACCCCGCCGACCCCTATATTACATTTATTAACCCCTAACCTGCCCCCCACAACATCGCCGCCAGCTACTTAAAATAATTAACCCCTAATCTTCCGACCGCAAAGCGCCGCCACCTACGTTATCCCTATGTACCCCTAATCTGCTGCCCCTAACACCGCCGACCCCTATATTATATTTATTAACCCCTAATCTGCCCCCCTCAACGTCGCCGACACCTGCCTACTCCTATTAACCCCTAATCTGCCGAGCGGACCTGAGCGCTACTATAATAAAGTTATTAACCCCTAATCCGCCTCACTAACCCTATCATAAATAGTATTAACCCCTAATCTGCCCTCCCTAACATCGCCGACACCTACCTTCAATTATTAACCCCTAATCTTCCGATCGGAGCTCACCGCTATTCTAATAAATGTATTAACCCCTAAAGCTAAGTCTAACCCTAACACTAACACCCCCCTAACTTAAATATAATTTACATCTAACGAAATAAATTAACTCTTATTAAATAAATTATTCCTATTTAAAGCTAAATACTTACCTGTAAAATAAATCCTAATATAGCTACAATATAAATTATAATTATATTGTAGCTATTTTAGGATTAATATTTATTTTACAGGTAACTTTGTAATTATTTTAACCAGGTACAATAGCTATTAAATAGTTAAGAAATATTTAATAGTTACCTAGTTAAAATAATAACAAATTTACCTGTAAAATAAATCCTAACCTAAGATATAATTACACCTAACACTACACTATCAATAAAAAAATTAAATAAACTACCTACAATTACCTACAATTAACCTAACACTACACTATCAATAAATTAATTAAACACAATTGCTACAAATAAATACAATTAAATAAACTAGCTAAAGTACCAAAAATAAAAAAGAACTAAGTTACAAAAAATAAAAAAATATTTACAAACATAAGAAAAATATTACAACAATTTTAAACTAATTACACCTACTCTAAGCCCCCTAATAAAATAACAAAGCCCCCCAAAATAAAAAATTCCCTACCCTATTCTAAATTAAAAAAGTTACAAGCTCTTTTACCTTACCAGCCCTGAACAGGGCCCTTTGCGGGGCATGCCCCAAGAAGTTCAGCTCTTTTGCCTGTAAAAGAATAAATACAATACCCCCCCCCAACATTACAACCCACCACCCACATACCCCTAATCTAACCCAAACCCCCCTTAAATAAACCTAACACTAAGCCCCTGAAGATCTTCCTACCTTGTCTTCACCATCCAGGTATCACCGATCCGTCCTGGCTCCAACATCTTCATCCAACCCAAGCGGGGGTTGGCGATCCATAATCCGGTGCTGAAGAGGTCCAGAAGAGGCTCCAAAGTCTTCCTCCTATCCGGCAAGAAGAGGACATCCGGACCGGCAAACATCTTCTCCAAGCGGCATCTTCGATCTTCTTCCATCCGGAGCGAAGCGGCAGGATCCTGAAGACCTCCAGCGCGGAACATCCATCCGGACCGACGACTGAACGACGAATGACTGTTCCTTTAAGGGACGTCATCCAAGATGGCGTCCCTCGAATTCCGATTGGCTGATAGGATTCTATCAGCCAATCGGAATTAAGGTAGGAATTTTCTGATTGGCTGATGGAATCAGCCAATCAGAATCAAGTTCAATCCGATTGGCCGATCCAATCAGCCAATCAGATTGAGCTCGCATTCTATTGGCTGATCGGAACAGCCAATAGAATGCGAGCTCAATCTGATTGGCTGATTGGATCAGCCAATCGGATTGAACTTGATTCTGATTGGCTGATGGAATCAGCCAATCAGAAAATTCCTACCTTAATTTCCGATTGGCTGATAGAATCCTATCAGCCAATCGGAATTCGAGGGACGCCATCTTGGATGACGTCCCTTAAAGGAACAGTCATTCGTCGTTCAGTCGTCGGTCCGGATGGATGTTCCGCGCTGGAGGTCTTCAGGATCCTGCCGCTTCGCTCCGGATGGAAGAAGATCGAAGATGCCGCTTGGAGAAGATGTTTGCCGGTCCGGATGTCCTCTTCTTGCCGGATAGGAGGAAGACTTTGGAGCCTCTTCTGGACCTCTTCAGCACCGGATTATGGATCGCCAACCCCCGCTTGGGTTGGATGAAGATGTTGGAGCCAGGACGGATCGGTGATACCTGGATGGTGAAGACAAGGTAGGAAGATCTTCAGGGGCTTAGTGTTAGGTTTATTTAAGGGGGGTTTGGGTTAGATTAGGGGTATGTGGGTGGTGGGTTGTAATGATGGGGGGGGGGTATTGTATTTATTCTTTTACAGGCAAAAGAGCTGAACTTCTTGGGGCATGCCCCGCAAAGGGCCCTGTTCAGGGCTGGTAAGGTAAAAGAGCTTGTAACTTTTTTAATTTAGAATAGGGTAGGGAATTTTTTATTTTGGGGGGCTTTGTTATTTTATTAGGGGGCTTAGAGTAGGTGTAATTAGTTTAAAATTGTTGTAATATTTTTCTTATGTTTGTAAATATTTTTTTATTTTTTGTAACTTAGTTCTTTTTTATTTTTGGTACTTTAGCTAGTTTATTTAATTGTATTTATTTGTAGCAATTGTGTTTAATTAATTTATTGATAGTGTAGTGTTAGGTTAATTGTAGGTAATTGTAGGTAGTTTATTTAATTTTTTTATTGATAGTGTAGTGTTAGGTGTAATTATATCTTAGGTTAGGATTTATTTTACAGGTAAATTTGTTATTATTTTAACTAGGTAACTATTAAATATTTCTTAACTATTTAATAGCTATTGTACCTGGTTAAAATAATTACAAAGTTACCTGTAAAATAAATATTAATCCTAAAATAGCTACAATATAATTATAATTTATATTGTAGCTATATTAGGATTTATTTTACAGGTAAGTATTTAGCTTTAAATAGGAATAATTTATTTAATAAGAGTTAATTTATTTCGTTAGATGTAAATTATATTTAAGTTAGGGGGGTGTTAGGGTTAGGGTTAGACTTAGCGTTAGGGGTTAATACATTTATTAGAATAGCGGTGAGCTCCGATCGGAAGATTAGGGGTTAATAATTGAAGGTAGGTGTCGGCGATGTTAGGGAGGGCAGATTAGGGGTTAATACTATTTATGATAGGGTTAGTGAGGCGGATTAGGGGTTAATAACTTTATTATAGTAGCGCTCAGGTCCGCTCGGCAGATTAGGGGTTAATAAGTGTAGGTAGGTAGTGGCGATGTTGGGAGCGGCAGATTAGGGGTTAATAAATATAATATAGGGGTCGGCGATGTTAGGGCAGCAGATTAGGGGTACATAGGGATAACGTAGGTTGCGGCGGTTTACGGAGCGGCAGATTAGGGGTTAAAAAAAATATGCAGGGGTCAGCGATAGCGGGAGCGGCAGATTAGGGGTTAATAAGTGTAAGGTTAGGGGTGTTTAGACTCGGGGTACATGTTAGAGTGTTAGGTGCAGACGTAGGAAGTGTTTCCCCATAGGAAACAATGGGGCTGCGTTAGGAGCTGAACGCTGCTTTTTTTAAGGTGTTAGGTTTTTTTTCAGCTCAAACAGCCCCATTGTTTCCTATGGGAGAATCGTGCACGAGCACGTTTTTGAGGCCGGCCGCGTCCGTAAGCAACTCTGGTATCGAGAGTTGCATTTGCGGTAAAAATGCTCTACGCTCCTTTTTTGGAGCCTAACGCAGCATTTGTTTGAACTCTCGATACCAGAGTTAATTTTATGGTGCGGCCAGAAAAAAGCCCGCGGAGCGTTAACAGCCCTTTTACCGCCAAACTCCAAATCTAGGCCTATGTATAATAGCACAGCACACTATGTATAATAACACAGCACACTATGTATAATAGCACAGCACACTATGTATAATAACACAGCTCACTATGTATAATAGCACAGCACACTATGTATAATAGCACAGCACACTATGTATAATAACACAGCACACTATGTATAATAGCACAGGCACAGCACACTATGTATAATAACACAGCACACTATGTATAATAACACAGCACACTATGTATAATAGCACAGCACACTATGTATAATAACACAGCACACTATGTATAATAGCACAGCACACTATGTATAATAGCACAGCACACTATGTATAATAGCACAGCACACTATGTATAATAGCACAGCACACTATGTATAATAGCACAGCACACTATATATAATAACACAGCACACTATGTATAATAGCACAGCACACTATGTATAATAGCACAGCACACTATGTATAATAACACAGCACACTATGTATAATAGCACAGCACACTATGTATAATAGCACAGCACACTATGTATAATAGCACAGCACACTATGTATAATAGCACAGGCACAGCACACTATGTATAATAGCACAGGCACAGCACACTATGTATAATAGCACAGCACACTATGTATAATAGCACAGGACACTATGTATAATAGCACAGGCACAGCACACTATGTATAATAACACAGCACACTATGTATAATAACACAGCACACTATGTATAATAACACAGCACACTATGTATAATAACACAGCACACTATGTATAATAGCACAGCACACTATGTATAATAGCACAGCACACTATGTATAATAGCACAGCACACCATGTATAATAGCACAGCACACCATGTATAATAACACAGCACACTATGTATAATAACACAGCACACTATGTATAATAGCACAGCACACTATGTATAATAGCACAGCACACTATGTATAATAACACAGCACTCTATGTATAATAGCACAGCACTCTATGTATAATAGCACAGCACACTATGTATAATAACACAGCACACTATCGGCTAGATTTGGAGTTTGGCGGTAGATGGGTTGTTAACGCTACGCAGGCTTTTTTCTGGCCGCACCATAAAAATAACTCTGGTATCGAGAGTCCAAAAAAATGCTGCGTTAGGCTCCAAAAAAGGAGCGTAGAGCATTTTTACCGCAAATGAAACTCTCGATACCAGAGTTGCTTACGGACGCGGCCAGCCTCAAAAACGTGCTCGTGCACGATTCCCCCATAGGAAACAATGGGGCTGTTTGAGCTGAAAAAAAACCTAACACCTGCAAAAAAGCTGCGTTCAGCTCCTAACGCAGCCCCATTGTTTCCTATGGGGAAACACTTCCTACGTCTGCACCTAACACCCTAACATGTACCCCGAATCTAAACACCCCTAACCTTACACTTATTAACCCCTAATCTGCCGCCCCCGCTATCGCTGACCCCTGCATTATATTATTAACCCCTAATCTGCCGCTCCGTAAACCGCCGCAATTTACATTATCCCTATGTACCCCTAATCTGCTGCCCCTAACACCGCCGACCCCTATATTATATTTATTAACCCCTAATCTGCCCCCCTCAACGTCGCCGACACCTGCCTACACTTATTAACCCCTAATCTGCCGACCGGACCTGAGCGCTACTATAATAAAGTTATTAACCCCTAATCCGCCTCACTAACCCTATCATAAATAGTATTAACCCCTAATCTGCCCTCCCTAACATCGCCGACACCTAACTTCAATTATTAACCTCTAATCTGCCGACCGGAGCTCACCGCTACTATAATAAATGGATTAACCCCTAAAGCTAAGTCTAACCCTAACACGAACACCCCCCCTAACTTAAATATAATTTACATCTAACGAAATTAATTATCTCTTATTAAATAAATTATTCCTATTTAAAGCTAAATACTTACCTGTAAAAGAAATCCTAATATAGCTACAATATAAATTATAATTATATTGTAGCTATTTTAGGATTAATATTTATTTTACAGGCAACTTTGTATTTATTTTAACCAGGTACAATAGCTATTAAATAGTTAAGAACTATTTAATAGTTACCTAGTTAAAATAATAACAAAATTACCTGTAAAATAAATCCTAACCTAAGTTATAATTAAACCTAACACTACCCTATCAATAAATTAATTAAATAAAATACCTACAATTACCTACAATAAAACCTAACACTACACTATCAATAAATAAATTAAATACAATTCCTACAAATAACTACAATGAAATAAGCTAACTAAAGTACAAAAAATAAAAAAGAACTAAGTTACAAAAAATAAAAAAATATTTACAAACATTAGATAAATATTACCACAATTTTAAACTAATTACACCTACTCTAAGCCCCCTAATAAAATAACAAAGACCCCCAAAATAAAAAAATGCCCTACCCTATTCTAAATTAATAAAGTTAAAAGCTCTTTTACCTTACCAGCCCTGAACAGGGCCCTTTGCGGGGCATGCCCCAAGAAAATCAGCTCTTTTGCCTGTAAAAAAAAACATACAATACCCCCCCCCAACATTACAACCCACCACCCACATACCCCTAATCTAACCCAAACCCCCCTTAAATAAACCTAACACTAAGCCCCTGAAGATCTTCCTACCTTGTCTTCACCTCAACAGGTATCACCGATCCGTCCTGGCATCCGGTGCTGAAGAGGTCCAGAAGAGGCTCCAAAGTCTTCCTCCTATCCGGCAAGAAGAGGACATCCGGACCGGCAAACATCTTCATCCAAGCGGCATCTTCAATCTTCTTCCATCCGGTGCGGAGCGGGTCCATCTTGAAGCAGCCGACGCGGATCCATCCTCTTCTTTCGGCGTCTACCGACGAATGACGGTTCCTTTAAGGGACGTCATCCAAGATGGCGTCCCTCGAATTCCGATTGGCTGATAGGATTCTATCAGCCAATCGGAATTAAGGTAAGAATATTCTGATTGGCTGATGGAATCAGCCAATCAGAATCAAGTTCAATCCGATTGGCCGATCCAATCAGCCAATCAGATTGAGCTCGCATTCTATTGGCTGATAGGAACAGCCAATAGAATGCGAGCTCAATCTGATTGGCTGATTGGATCAGCCAATCGGATTGAACTTGATTCTGATTGGCTGATTCCATCAGCCAATCAGAATATTCCTACCTTAATTCCGATTGGCTGATAGAATCCTATCAGCCAATCGGAATTCGAGGGACGCCATCTTGGATGACGTCCCTTAAAGGAACCGTCATTCGTCGGGAGACGCCGAAAGAAGAGGATGGATCCGCGTCGGCTGCTTCAAGATGGACCCGCTCCGCACCGGATGGAAGAAGATAGAAGATGCCGCTTGGAAGAAGATGTTTGCCGGTCCGGATGTCCTCTTCTTGCCGGATAGGAGGAAGACTTTGGAGCCTCTTCTGGACCTCTTCAGCACCGGATGCCAGGACGGATCGGTGATACCTGTTGAGGTGAAGACAAGGTAGGAAGATCTTCAGGGGCTTAGTGTTAGGTTTATTTAAGGGGGGTTTGGGTTAGATTAGGGGTATGTGGGTGGTGGGTTGTAATGTTGGGGGGGGGTATTGTATGTTTTTTTTCTTGGGGCATGCCCCGCAAAGGGCCCTGTTCAGGGCTGGTAAGGTAAAAGAGCTTTCAACTTTATTAATTTAGAATAGGGTAGGGCATTTTTGGGGGTCTTTGTTATTTTATTAGGGGGCTTAGAGTAGGTGTAATTAGTTTAAAATTGTTGTAATATTTTTCTGATGTTTGTAAATATTTTTTTATTTTTTGTAACTTAGTTCTTTTTTATTTTTTGTACTTTAGTTAGTTTATTTAATTGTATTTATTTGTAGGTATTGTATTTAATTTATTTATTGATAGTGTAGTGTTAGGTTTTATTGTAGGTAATTGTAGGTATTTTATTTAATTAATTTATTGATAGTGTAGTGTTAGGTTTTATTGTAGGTAATTGTAGGTATTTTATTTAATTAATTTATTGATAGTGTAGTGTTAGGTTTAATTATAACTTAGGTTAGGATTTATTTTACAGGTAATTTTGTTATTATTTTAACTAGGTAACTATTAAATAGTTCTTAACTATTTAATAGCTATTGTACCTGGTTAAAATAAATACAAAGTTGCCTGTAAAATAAATATTAATCCTAAAATAGCTACAATGTAATTATAATTTATATTGTAGCTATATTAGGATTTATTTTACAGGTAAGTATTTAGCTTTAAATAGGATTAATTTATTTAATAAGAGTTAATTAATTTCGTTAGATTTAAAATATATTTAAGTTAGGGGGGTGTTAGTGTTAGGGTTAGACTTAGCTTTAGGGGTTAATCCATTTATTATAGTAGCGGTGAGCTCCGGTCGGCAGATTAGGGGTTAATAATTGAAGTTAGGTGTCGGCGATGTTAGGGAGGGCAGATTAGGGGTTAATACTATTTATGATAGGGTTAGTGAGGCGGATTAGGGGTTAATACATTTATTATAGTAGCGGTGCGGTCCGCTCGGCAGATTAGGGGTTAATCAGTGGAGGCAGGTGTCGGCGACGTTGAGGGGGGCAGGTTAGGGGTTAATAAATATAATACAGGGGTCGGCGGTGTTAGGGGCAGCAGATTAGGGGTACATAGCTATAATGTAGGTGGCGGCGCTTTGCGGTCGGCAGATTAGGGGTTAATTATTGTAAGTAGCTGGCGGCGACGTTGTGGGGGGCAGGTTAGGGGTTAATAATTATAATACAGGGGTCGGCGGGGTTAGGGGCAGCAGATTAGGGGTACATAGGGATAATTTAGCTGGCGGCGCTTTGCGGTCGGCAGATTAGGGGTTAAAAAAAAATTTGAGTGGCGGCGATGTGGGGGGACCTCAGTTTAGGGGTACATAGGTAGTTTATGGGTGTTAGTGTACTTTAGGGTACAGTAGTTAAGAGCTTTATGAACCGGCGTTAGCCCAGAAAGCTCTTAACTCCTGCTTTTTTTCTGCGGCTGGAGTTTTGTCGTTAGAGCTCTAACGCTCACTTCAGAAACGACTCTAAATACCGGCGTTAGGAAGATCCCATTGAAAAGATAGGATACGCAATTGACGTAAGGGGATCTGCGGTATGGAAAAGTCGCGGCTGAAAAGTGAGCTTTAGACCCTATTTTCAGTGACTCCAAATACCGGCGGTAGCCTAAAACCAGCGTTAGGAGCCTCTAACGCTCGTTTTCACGGCTACCGCCAAACTCTAAATCTAGGCCTATGTATAATAGCACAGCACACTATGTATAATAACACAGCACACTATGTATAATAACACAGCACACTATGTATAATAGCACAGCACACTATGTATAATAACACAGCACACTATGTATAATAACACAGCACACTATTTATAATAGCACAGCACACTATGTATAATAACACAGCACACTATGTATAATAGCACAGCACTCTATGTATAATAGCACAGCACACTATGTATAATAACAAAGCACACTATGTATAATAGCACAGCACACTATGTATAATAACACAGCACACTATGTATAATAACACAGCACACTATGTATAATAACACAGCACACTATGTATAATAGCACAGCACACTATGTATAATAGCACAGCACACTATGTATAATAGCACAGCACACTATGTATAATAGCACAGCACACTATGTATAATAACACAGCACACTATGTATAATAGCACAGCACACTATGTATAATAGCACAGCACACTATGTATAATAACACAGCACACTATGTATAATAGCACAGGCACAGCACACTGTGTATAATAACACAGCACACTATGTATATTAACACATCACACTATGTATAATAGCACAGCACACTATGCATAATAACACAGCACACTATGCATAATAGCACAGCACACTATGTATAATAGCACAGCACACTATGTATAATAGCACAGCACACTATATATAATAACACAGCACACTATGTATAATAGCACAGCACACTATGTATAATAGCACAGCACACTATGTATAATAACACAGCACACTATGTATAATAGCACAGCACACTATGTATAATAGCACAGGCACAGCACACTATGTATAATAACACAGCACACTATGTATAATAACACAGCACACTATGTATAATAACACAGCACACTATGTATAATAACACAGCACACTATGTATAATAACACAGCACACTATGTATAATAACACAGCACACTATGTATAATAACAGAGCACACTATGTATAATAACAGAGCACACTATGTATAATAACACAGCACACTATGTATAATAACACAGCACACTATGTATAATAACACAGCAAACTATGTATAATAACACAGCACACTATGTATAATAACACAGCACACTATGTATAATAGCACAGCACACTATGTATAATAACACAGCACACTATGTATAATAGCACAGCACACTATGTATAATAACACAGCACACTATGTATAATAACACAGCACACTATGTATAATAACACAGCACACTATGTATAATAGCACAGCACACTATGTATAATAACACAGCACACTATGTATAATAGCACAGCACACTATGTATAATAGCACAGCACACTATGTATAATAGCACAGGCACAGCACACTATGTATAATAACACAGCACACTATGTATAATAACACAGCACACTATGTATAATAGCACAGGCACAGCACACTATGTATAATAGCACAGCACACTATGTATAATAACACAGAATACTATGTATAATAGCACAGCACACTATGTATAATAACACAGCACACTATGTATAATAACACAGCACACTATGTATAATAACACAGCACACTATGTATAATAGCACAGCACACTATGTATAATAGCACAGCACACTATGTATAATAACACAGCACACTATGTATAATAACACAGCACACTATGTATAATAACACAGCACACTATGTATAATAGCACAGGCACAGCACACTATGTATAATAACACAGCACACTATGTATAATAACTCAACACACTATGTATAATAGCACAGCTCACTATGTATAATAGCACAGCTCTCTATGTATAATAACACAGCACACTATGTATAATAACACAGCACACTATGTATAATAACACAGCACACTATGTATAATAGCACAGGACACTATGTATAATAGCACAGGCACAGCACACTATGTATAATAGCACAGCACACTATGTATAATAGCACAGCACACTATGTATAATAACACAGCACACTATGTATAATAACACAGCACACTATGTATAATAACACAGCACACTATGTATAACAACACAGGACACTATGTATAATAACACAGCACACTATGTATAATAGCACAGGCACAGCACACTATGTATAATAGCACAGCACACTATGTATAATAGCACAGCACACTATATATAATAACACAGAACACTATGTATAATAGCACAGCACACTATGTATAATAGCACAGCACACTATGTATAATAACACAGCACACTATGTATAATAGCACAGCACACTATGTATAATAACACAGCACACTATGTACAATAGCACAGCACACTATGTATAATAGCACAGCACACTATGTATAATAACACAGCACACTATGTATAATAGCACAGGCACAGCACACTGTGTATAATAACACAGCACACTATGTATATTAACACATCACACTATGTATAATAGCACAGCACACTATGCATAATAACACAGCACACTATGCATAATAGCACAGCACACTATGTATAATAGCACAGCACACTATGTATAATAGCACAGCACACTATATATAATAACACAGCACACTATGTATAATAGCACAGCACACTATGTATAATAGCACAGCACACTATGTATAATAACACAGCACACTATGTATAATAGCACAGCACACTATGTATAATAGCACAGGCACAGCACACTATGTATAATAACACAGCACACTATGTATAATAACACAGCACACTATGTATAATAACACAGCACACTATGTATAATAACACAGCACACTATGTATAATAACACAGCACACTATGTATAATAACACAGCACACTATGTATAATAACAGAGCACACTATGTATAATAACAGAGCACACTATGTATAATAACACAGCACACTATGTATAATAACACAGCACACTATGTATAATAACACAGCACACTATGTATAATAACACAGCACACTATGTATAATAGCACAGCACACTATGTATAATAACACAGCACACTATGTATAATAACACAGCACACTATGTATAATAGCACAGCACACTATGTATAATAACACAGCACACTATGTATAATAACACAGCACACTATGTATAATAGCACAGCACTCTATGTATAATAACACAGCACACTATGTATAATAGCACAGCACACTATGTATAATAGCACAGCACACTATGTATAATAACACAGCACACTATGTATAATAGCACAGCACACTATGTATAATAACACAGCACACTATGTATAATAACACAACACACTATGTATAATAACACAGCACACTATGTATAATAACACAGCACACTATGTATAATAGCACAGCACACTATGTATAATAACACAGCACACTATGTATAATAGCACAGCACACTATGTATAATAGCACAGCACACTATGTATAATAACACAGCACACTATGTATAATAGCACAGGCACAGCACACTATGTATAATATCACAGCACACTATGTATAATAACACAGCACACTATGTATAATAGCACAGCACACTATGTATAATAGCACAGCACACTATGTATAATAACACAGCACACTATGTATAATAACACAGCACACTATGTATAATAACACAGCACACTATGTATAATAGCACAGGCACAGCACACTATGTATAATAACACAGCACACTATGTATAATAACACAGCACACTATGTATAATAGCACAGCGCACTATGTATAATAGCACAGCTCACTATGTATAATAACACAGCACACTATGTATAATAACACAGCACACTATGTATAATAACACAGCACACTATGTATAATAGCACAGCTCACTATGTATAATAGCACAGCACACTATGTATAATAACACAGCACACTATGTATAATAACACAGCACACTATGTATAATAGCACAGCTCACTATGTATAATAGCACAGCTCACTATGTATAATAACACAGCACACTATGTATAATAACACAGCACACTATGTATAATAACACAGCACACTATGTATAATAACACAGGACACTAAGTATAATAACACAGCACACTATGTATAATAGCACAGGCACAGCTCACTATGTATAATAGCACAGCACACTATGTATAATAACACAGCACACTATGTATAATAACACAGCACACTATGTATAATAGCACAGCTCACTATGTATAATAGCACAGCTCACTATGTATAATAACACAGCACACTATGTATAATAACACAGCACACTATGTATAATAACACAGCACACTATGTATAATAACACAGGACACTAAGTATAATAACACAGCACACTATGTATAATAGCACAGGCACAGCACACTATGTATAATAGCACAGCACACTATGTATAATAGCACAGCACACTATGTATAATAGCACAGCACACTATATATAATAACACAGAACACTATATATAATAACACAGAACACTATGTATAATAGCACAGCACACTATGTATAATTGCACAGCACGCTATGTATAATAGCACAGCACACTATGTATAATAACACAGCACACTATGTATAATAGCACAGCACACTATGTATAATAACACAGCACACTATGTATAATAGCACAGCACACTATGTATAATAACACAGCACACTATGTATAATTGCACAGGCACAGCACACTATGTATAATAACACAGCACACTATGTATAATAACACAGCACACTATGTATAATATCACAGCACACTATGCATAATAACACAGCACACTATGTATAATAGCACAGCACACTATGTATAATAGCACAGCACACTATGTATAATAGCACAGCACACTATATATAATAACACAGCACACTATGCATAATAGTACAGCACACTATGTATAATAGCACAGCACACTATGTATAATAACACAGCACACTATGTATAATAGCACAGCACACTATGTATAATAGCACAGCACACTATGTATAATAGCACAGGACACTATGTATAATAGCACAGGCACAGCACACTATGTATAATAACACAGCACACTATGTATAATAACAGAGCACACTATGTATAATAACACAGCACACTATGTATAATAACACAGCACACTATGTACAATAACACAGCACACTATGTATAATAACACAGCACACTATGTATAATAGCACAGCACACTATGTATAATAACACAGCACACTATGTATAATAACACAGCACACTATGTATAATAGCACAGCACACTATGTATAATAACACAGCACACTATGTATAATAACACAGCACACTATGTATAATAGCACAGCACACTATGTATAATAACACAGCACACTATGTATAATAACACAGCACACTATGTATAATAACACAGCACACTATGTATAATAACACAACACACTATGTATAATAACACAGCACACTATGTATAATAACACAGCACACTATGTATAATAACACAGCACACTATGTATAATAACACAGCACACTATGTATAATAACACAGCACACTATGTATAATAACACAGCACACTATGTATAATAACACAGCACACTGTGTATAATAGCACAGCACACTATGTATAATAGCACAGCACACTATGTATAATAGCACAGGACACTATGTATAATAGCACAGGCACAGCACACTATGTATAATAACACAGCACACTATGTATAATAACACAGCACACTATGTATAATAACACAGCACACTATGTATAATAACACAGCACACTATGTATAATAGCACAGGCACAGCACACTATGTATAATAACACAGCACACTATGTATAATAACACAGCACACTATGTATAATAACACAGCACACTATGTATAATAGCACAGGCACAGCACACTATGTATAATAGCACAGCACACTATGTATAATAGCACAGCACACTATGTATAATAACACAGCACACTATGTATAATAACACAGCACACTATGTATAATAACACAGCACACTAAGTATAATAGCACAGCACACTATGTATAATAGCACAGCACACTATGTATAATAGCACAGGCACAGCACACTATGTATAATAACACAGCACACTATGTATAATAACACAGATCACTATGTATAATAACACAGCACACTATGTATAATAACACAGCACACTATGTATAATAACACAGCACACTATGTATAATAGCACAGGCACAGCACACTATGTATAATAACACAGCACACTATGTATAATAACACAGCACACTATGTATAATAACACAGCACACTATGTATAATAGCACAGGCACAGCACACTATGTATAATAGCACAGCACACTATGTATAATAGCACAGCACACTATGTATAATAACACAGCACACTATGTTTAATAACACAGCACACTATGTATAATAACACAGCACACTATGTATAATAACACAGCACACTATGTATAATAGCACAGGCACAGCACACTATGTATAATAGCACAGCACACTATGTATAATAGCACAGCACACTATGTATAATAGCGCAGCACACTATATATAATAACAAAGAACACTATGTATAATAGCACAGCACACTATGGCCTAGATTTAGAGTTCGGCGGTAGCCGTCAAAACCAGCGTTAGAGGCTCCTAACGCTGGTTTTGGCCGCCCGCTGGTATTTGGAGTCAGTGATTAAAGGGTCTAACGCTCACTTTTCAGCCGCGACTTTTCCATACCGCAGATCCCCTTACGTCAATTGCGTATCCTATATTTTCAATGGGATCTTTCTAACGCCGGTATTTAGAGTCGTTTCTGAAGTGAGCGTTAGCGCTCTAACGACAAAATTCTAGCCGCCTGAAAATAGCTGGAGTTAAGAGCTTTCTGCCTAACGCCGGTTCATAAAGCTCTTAACTACTGTACCCTAAAGTACACTAACACCCATAAACTACCTATGTACCCCTAAACCGAGCTCCCCCCACATCGCCGCCACTCGATTAAAATTTTTAACCCCTAATCTGCCGACCGCCACCTACGTTATACTTATGTACCCCTATTCTGCTGCCCCTAACCCCGCCGACCCCTATATTACATTTATTAACCCCTAACCTGCCCCCCACAACATCGCCGCCAGCTACTTAAAATAATTAACCCCTAATCTTCCGACCGCAAAGCGCCGCCACCTACGTTATCCCTATGTACCCCTAATCTGCTGCCCCTAACACCGCCGACCCCTATATTATATTTATTAACCCCTAATCTGCCCCCCTCAACGTCGCCGACACCTGCCTACTCTTATTAACCCCTAATCTGCCGAGCGGACCTGAGCGCTACTATAATAAAGTTATTAACCCCTAATCCGCCTCACTAACCCTATCATAAATAGTATTAACCCCTAATCTGCCCTCCCTAACATCGCCGACACCTACCTTCAATTATTAACCCCTAATCTTCCGATCGGAGCTCACCGCTATTCTAATAAATGTATTAACCCCTAAAGCTAAGTCTAACCCTAACACTAACACCCCCCTAACTTAAATATAATTTACATCTAACGAAATAAATTAACTCTTATTAAATAAATTATTCCTATTTAAAGCTAAATACTTACCTGTAAAATAAATCCTAATATAGCTACAATATAAATTATAATTATATTGTAGCTATTTTAGGATTAATATTTATTTTACAGGTAACTTTGTAATTATTTTAACCAGGTACAATAGCTATTAAATAGTTAAGAAATATTTAATAGTTACCTAGTTAAAATAATAACAAATTTACCTGTAAAATAAATCCTAACCTAAGATATAATTACACCTAACACTATACTATCAATAAAAAAATTAAATAAACTACCTACAATTACCTACAATTAACCTAACACTACACTATCAATAAATTAATTAAACACAATTGCTACAAATAAATACAATTAAATAAACTAGCTAAAGTACCAAAAATAAAAAAGAACTAAGTTACAGAAAATAAAAAAATATTTACAAACATAAGAAAAATATTACAACAATTTTAAACTAATTACACCTACTCTAAGCCCCCTAATAAAATAACAAAGCCCCCCAAAATAAAAAATTCCCTACCCTATTCTAAATTAAAAAAGTTACAAGCTCTTTTACCTTACCAGCCCTGAACAGGGCCCTTTGCGGGGCATGCCCCAAGAAGTTCAGCTCTTTTGCCTGTAAAAGAATAAATACAATACCCCCCCCCCCCAACATTACAACCCACCACCCACATACCCCTAATCTAACCCAAACCCCCCTTAAATAAACCTAACACTAAGCCCCTGAAGATCTTCCTACCTTGTCTTCACCATCCAGGTATCACCGATCCGTCCTGGCTCCAACATCTTCATCCAACCCAAGCGGGGGTTGGCGATCCATAATCCGGTGCTGAAGAGGTCCAGAAGAGGCTCCAAAGTCTTCCTCCTATCCGGCAAGAAGAGGACATCCGGACCGGCAAACATCTTCTCCAAGCGGCATCTTCGATCTTCTTCCATCCGGAGCGAAGCGGCAGGATCCTGAAGACCTCCAGCGCGGAACATCCATCCGGACCGACGACTGAACGACGAATGACTGTTCCTTTAAGGGACGTCATCCAAGATGGCGTCCCTCGAATTCCGATTGGCTGATAGGATTCTATCAGCCAATCGGAATTAAGGTAGGAATTTTCTGATTGGCTGATGGAATCAGCCAATCAGAATCAAGTTCAATCCGATTGGCCGATCCAATCAGCCAATCAGATTGAGCTCGCATTCTATTGGCTGATCGGAACAGCCAATAGAATGCGAGCTCAATCTGATTGGCTGATTGGATCAGCCAATCGGATTGAACTTGATTCTGATTGGCTGATTCCATCAGCCAATCAGAAAATTCCTACCTTAATTCCGATTGGCTGATAGAATCCTATCAGCCAATCGGAATTCGAGGGACGCCATCTTGGATGACGTCCCTTAAAGGAACAGTCATTCGTCGTTCAGTCGTCGGTCCGGATGGATGTTCCGCGCTGGAGGTCTTCAGGATCCTGCCGCTTCGCTCCGGATGGAAGAAGATCGAAGATGCCGCTTGGAGAAGATGTTTGCCGGTCCGGATGTCCTCTTCTTGCCGGATAGGAGGAAGACTTTGGAGCCTCTTCTGGACCTCTTCAGCACCGGATTATGGATCGCCAACCCCCGCTTGGGTTGGATGAAGATGTTGGAGCCAGGACGGATCGGTGATACCTGGATGGTGAAGACAAGGTAGGAAGATCTTCAGGGGCTTAGTGTTAGGTTTATTTAAGGGGGGTTTGGGTTAGATTAGGGGTATGTGGGTGGTGGGTTGTAATGTTGGGGGGGGGGTATTGTATTTATTCTTTTACAGGCAAAAGAGCTGAACTTCTTGGGGCATGCCCCGCAAAGGGCCCTGTTCAGGGCTGGTAAGGTAAAAGAGCTTGTAACTTTTTAAATTTAGAATAGGGTAGGGAATTTTTTATTTTGGGGGGCTTTGTTATTTTATTAGGGGGCTTAGAGTAGGTGTAATTAGTTTAAAATTGTTGTAATATTTTTCTTATGTTTGTAAATATTTTTTTATTTTTTGTAACTTAGTTCTTTTTTATTTTTGGTACTTTAGCTAGTTTATTTAATTGTATTTATTTGTAGCAATTGTGTTTAATTAATTTATTGATAGTGTAGTGTTAGGTTAATTGTAGGTAATTGTAGGTAGTTTATTTAATTTTTTTATTGATAGTGTAGTGTTAGGTGTAATTATATCTTAGGTTAGGATTTATTTTACAGGTAAATTTGTTATTATTTTAACTAGGTAACTATTAAATATTTCTTAACTATTTAATAGCTATTGTACCTGGTTAAAATAATTACAAAGTTACCTGTAAAATAAATATTAATCCTAAAATAGCTACAATATAATTATAATTTATATTGTAGCTATATTAGGATTTATTTTACAGGTAAGTATTTAGCTTTAAATAGGAATAATTTATTTAATAAGAGTTAATTTATTTCGTTAGATGTAAATTATATTTAAGTTAGGGGGGTGTTAGGGTTAGGGTTAGACTTAGCGTTAGGGGTTAATACATTTATTAGAATAGCGGTGAGCTCCGATCGGAAGATTAGGGGTTAATAATTGAAGGTAGGTGTCGGCGATGTTAGGGAGGGCAGATTAGGGGTTAATACTATTTATGATAGGGTTAGTGAGGCGGATTAGGGGTTAATAACTTTATTATAGTAGCGCTCAGGTCCGCTCGGCAGATTAGGGGTTAATAAGTGTAGGTAGGTAGTGGCGATGTTGGGAGCGGCAGATTAGGGGTTAATAAATATAATATAGGGGTCGGCGATGTTAGGGCAGCAGATTAGGGGTACATAGGGATAACGTAGGTTGCGGCGGTTTACGGAGCGGCAGATTAGGGGTTAAAAAAAATATGCAGGGGTCAGCGATAGCGGGAGCGGCAGATTAGGGGTTAATAAGTGTAAGGTTAGGGGTGTTTAGACTCGGGGTACATGTTAGAGTGTTAGGTGCAGACGTAGGAAGTGTTTCCCCATAGGAAACAATGGGGCTGCGTTAGGAGCTGAACGCTGCTTTTTTTTAGGTGTTAGGTTTTTTTTCAGCTCAAACAGCCCCATTGTTTCCTATGGGAGAATCGTGCACGAGCACGTTTTTGAGGCCGGCCGCGTCCGTAAGCAACTCTGGTATCGAGAGTTGCATTTGCGGTAAAAATGCTCTACGCTCCTTTTTTGGAGCCTAACGCAGCATTTGTTTGAACTCTCGATACCAGAGTTAATTTTATGGTGCGGCCAGAAAAAAGCCCGCGGAGCGTTAACAGCCCTTTTACCGCCAAACTCCAAATCTAGGCCTATGTATAATAGCACAGCACACTATGTATAATAACACAGCACACTATGTATAATAGCACAGCACACTATGTATAATAACACAGCTCACTATGTATAATAGCACAGCACACTATGTATAATAGCACAGCACACTATGTATAATAACACAGCACACTATGTATAATAGCACAGGCACAGCACACTATGTATAATAACACAGCACACTATGTATAATAACACAGCACACTATGTATAATAGCACAGCACACTATGTATAATAACACAGCACACTATGTATAATAGCACAGCACACTATGTATAATAGCACAGCACACTATGTATAATAGCACAGCACACTATGTATAATAGCACAGCACACTATGTATAATAGCACAGCACACTATATATAATAACACAGCACACTATGTATAATAGCACAGCACACTATGTATAATAGCACAGCACACTATGTATAATAACACAGCACACTATGTATAATAGCACAGCACACTATGTATAATAGCACAGCACACTATGTATAATAGCACAGCACACTATGTATAATAGCACAGGCACAGCACACTATGTATAATAGCACAGGCACAGCACACTATGTATAATAGCACAGCACACTATGTATAATAGCACAGGACACTATGTATAATAGCACAGGCACAGCACACTATGTATAATAACACAGCACACTATGTATAATAACACAGCACACTATGTATAATAACACAGCACACTATGTATAATAACACAGCACACTATGTATAATAGCACAGCACACTATGTATAATAGCACAGCACACCATGTATAATAGCACAGCACACCATGTATAATAACACAGCACACTATGTATAATAACACAGCACACTATGTATAATAGCACAGCACTCTATGTATAATAGCACAGCACTCTATGTATAATAGCACAGCACACTATGTATAATAACACAGCACACTATCGGCTAGATTTGGAGTTTGGCGGTAGATGGGTTGTTAACGCTACGCAGGCTTTTTTCTGGCCGCACCATAAAAATAACTCTGGTATCGAGAGTCCAAAAAAATGCTGCGTTAGGCTCCAAAAAAGGAGCGTAGAGCATTTTTACCGCAAATGAAACTCTCGATACCAGAGTTGCTTACGGACGCGGCCAGCCTCAAAAACGTGCTTGTGCACGATTCCCCCATAGGAAACAATGGGGCTGTTTGAGCTGAAAAAAAACCTAACACCTGCAAAAAAGCCGCGTTCAGCTCCTAACGCAGCCCCATTGTTTCCTATGGGGAAACACTTCCTACGTCTGCACCTAACACCCTAACATGTACCCCGAATCTAAACACCCCTAACCTTACACTTATTAACCCCTAATCTGCCGCCCCCGCTATCGCTGACCCCTGCATTATATTATTAACCCCTAATCTGCCGCTCCGTAAACCGCCGCAATTTACATTATCCCTATGTACCCCTAATCTGCTGCCCCTAACACCGCCGACCCCTATATTATATTTATTAACCCCTAATCTGCCCCCCTCAACGTCGCCGACACCTGCCTACACTTATTAACCCCTAATCTGCCGACCGGACCTGAGCGCTACTATAATAAAGTTATTAACCCCTAATCCGCCTCACTAACCCTATCATAAATAGTATTAACCCCTAATCTGCCCTCCCTAACATCACCGACACCTAACTTCAATTATTAACCTCTAATCTGCCGACCGGAGCTCACCGCTACTATAATAAATGGATTAACCCCTAAAGCTAAGTCTAACCCTAACACTAACACCCCCCTAACTTAAATATAATTTACATCTAACGAAATTAATTATCTCTTATTAAATAAATTATTCCTATTTAAAGCTAAATACTTACCTGTAAAAGAAATCCTAATATAGCTACAATATAAATTATAATTATATTGTAGCTATTTTAGGATTAATATTTATTTTACAGGCAACTTTGTATTTATTTTAACCAGGTACAATAGCTATTAAATAGTTAAGAACTATTTAATAGTTACCTAGTTAAAATAATAACAAAATTACCTGTAAAATAAATCCTAACCTAAGTTATAATTAAACCTAACACTACCCTATCAATAAATTAATTAAATAAAATACCTACAATTACCTACAATAAAACCTAACACTACACTATCAATAAATAAATTAAATACAATTCCTACAAATAACTACAATGAAATAAGCTAACTAAAGTACAAAAAATAAAAAAGAACTAAGTTACAAAAAATAAAAAAATATTTACAAACATTAGATAAATATTACCACAATTTTAAACTAATTACACCTACTCTAAGCCCCCTAATAAAATAACAAAGACCCCCAAAATAAAAAAATGCCCTACCCTATTCTAAATTAATAAAGTTAAAAGCTCTTTTACCTTACCAGCCCTGAACAGGGCCCTTTGCGGGGCATGCCCCAAGAAAATCAGCTCTTTTGCCTGTAAAAAAAAACATACAATACCCCCCCCAACATTACAACCCACCACCCACATACCCCTAATCTAACCCAAACCCCCCTTAAATAAACCTAACACTAAGCCCCTGAAGATCTTCCTACCTTGTCTTCACCTCAACAGGTATCACCGATCCGTCCTGGCATCCGGTGCTGAAGAGGTCCAGAAGAGGCTCCAAAGTCTTCCTCCTATCCGGCAAGAAGAGGACATCCGGACCGGCAAACATCTTCATCCAAGCGGCATCTTCAATCTTCTTCCATCCGGTGCGGAGCGGGTCCATCTTGAAGCAGCCGACGCGGATCCATCCTCTTCTTTCGGCGTCTACCGACGAATGACGGTTCCTTTAAGGGACGTCATCCAAGATGGCGTCCCTCGAATTCCGATTGGCTGATAGGATTCTATCAGCCAATCGGAATTAAGGTAAGAATATTCTGATTGGCTGATGGAATCAGCCAATCAGAATCAAGTTCAATCCGATTGGCCGATCCAATCAGCCAATCAGATTGAGCTCGCATTCTATTGGCTGATCGGAACAGCCAATAGAATGCGAGCTCAATCTGATTGGCTGATTGGATCAGCCAATTGGATTGAACTTGATTCTGATTGGCTGATTCCATCAGCCAATCAGAATATTCCTACCTTAATTCCGATTGGCTGATAGAATCCTATCAGCCAATCGGAATTCGAGGGACGCCATCTTGGATGACGTCCCTTAAAGGAACCGTCATTCATCGGGAGACGCCGAAAGAAGAGGATGGATCCGCGTCGGCTGCTTCAAGATGGACCCGCTCCGCACCGGATGGAAGAAGATAGAAGATGCCGCTTGGAAGAAGATGTTTGCCGGTCCGGATGTCCTCTTCTTGCCGGATAGGAGGAAGACTTTGGAGCCTCTTCTGGACCTCTTCAGCACCGGATGCCAGGACGGATCGGTGATACCTGTTGAGGTGAAGACAAGGTAGGAAGATCTTCAGGGGCTTAGTGTTAGGTTTATTTAAGGGGGGTTTGGGTTAGATTAGGGGTATGTGGGTGGTGGGTTGTAATGTTGGGGGGGGGGTATTGTATGTTTTTTTTCTTGGGGCATGCCCCGCAAAGGGCCCTGTTCAGGGCTGGTAAGGTAAAAGAGCTTTCAACTTTATTAATTTAGAATAGGGTAGGGCATTTTTGGGGGTCTTTGTTATTTTATTAGGGGGCTTAGAGTAGGTGTAATTAGTTTAAAATTGTTGTAATATTTTTCTGATGTTTGTAAATATTTTTTTATTTTTTGTAACTTAGTTCTTTTTTATTTTTTGTACTTTAGTTAGTTTATTTAATTGTATTTATTTGTAGGTATTGTATTTAATTTATTTATTGATAGTGTAGTGTTAGGTTTTATTGTAGGTAATTGTAGGTATTTTATTTAATTAATTTATTGATAGTGTAGTGTTAGGTTTTATTGTAGGTAATTGTAGGTATTTTATTTAATTAATTTATTGATAGTGTAGTGTTAGGTTTAATTATAACTTAGGTTAGGATTTATTTTACAGGTAATTTTGTTATTATTTTAACTAGGTAACTATTAAATAGTTCTTAACTATTTAATAGCTATTGTACCTGGTTAAAATAAATACAAAGTTGCCTGTAAAATAAATATTAATCCTAAAATAGCTACAATGTAATTATAATTTATATTGTAGCTATATTAGGATTTATTTTACAGGTAAGTATTTAGCTTTAAATAGGATTAATTTATTTAATAAGAGTTAATTAATTTCGTTAGATTTAAAATATAGTTAAGTTAGGGGGGTGTTAGTGTTAGGGTTAGACTTAGCTTTAGGGGTTAATCCATTTATTATAGTAGCGGTGAGCTCCGGTCGGCAGATTAGGGGTTAATAATTGAAGTTAGGTGTCGGCGATGTTAGGGAGGGCAGATTAGGGGTTAATACTATTTATGATAGGGTTAGACTTAGCTTTAGGGGTTAATACATTTATTAGAATAGCGGTGAGCTCCGCTCGGCAGATTAGGGGTTAATAATTGAAGGTAGGTGTCGGCGACGTTGAGGGGGGCAGGTTAGGGGTTAATAAATATAATACAGGGGTCGGCGGTGTTAGGGGCAGCAGATTAGGGGTACATAGCTATAATGTAGGTGGCGGCGCTTTGCGGTCGGCAGATTAGGGGTTAATTATTGTAAGTAGCTGGCGGCGACGTTGTGGGGGGCAGGTTAGGGGTTAATAATTATAATACAGGGGTCGGCGGGGTTAGGGGCAGCAGATTAGGGGTACATAGGGATAATTTAGCTGGCGGCGCTTTGCGGTCGGCAGATTAGGGGTTAAAAAAAAATTTGAGTGGCGGCGATGTGGGGGGGACCTCAGTTTAGGGGTACATAGGTAGTTTATGGGTGTTAGTGTACTTTAGGGTACAGTAGTTAAGAGCTTTATGAACCGGCGTTAGCCCAGAAAGCTCTTAACTCCTGCTTTTTTTCTGCGGCTGGAGTTTTGTCGTTAGAGCTCTAACGCTCACTTCAGAAACGACTCTAAATACCGGCGTTAGGAAGATCCCATTGAAAAGATAGGATACGCAATTGACGTAAGGGGATCTGCGGTATGGAAAAGTCGCGGCTGAAAAGTGAGCTTTAGACCCTATTTTCAGTGACTCCAAATACCGGCGGTAGCCTAAAACCAGCGTTAGGAGCCTCTAACGCTCGTTTTCACGGCTACCGCCAAACTCTAAATCTAGGCCTATGTATAATAGCACAGCACACTATGTATAATAACACAGCACACTATGTATAATAACACAGCACACTATTTATAATAGCACAGCACACTATGTATAATAACACAGCACACTATGTATAATAGCACAGCACTCTATGTATAATAGCACAGCACACTATGTATAATAACACAGCACACTATGTATAATAGCACAGCACACTATGTATAATAACACAGCACACTATGTATAATAGCACAGCACACTATGTATAATAGCACAGCACACTATGTATAATAACACAGCACACTATGTATAATAACACAGCACACTATTTATAATAGCACAGCACACTATGTATAATAGCACAGCACACTATGTATAATAGCACAGCACACTAAGTATAATAGCACAGCACACTATGTATAATAGCACAGGCACAGCACACTATGTATATTAGCACAGCACACTATGTATAATAACACAGCACACTAAGTATAATAACACAGCACACTATGTATAATAATACAGCACACTATGCATAATAACACAGCACACTATGTATAATAACACAGCACACTATGTATAATAACACAGCACACTATGTATAATAACACAGCACACTATGTATAATAACACAGCACACTATGTATAATAACACAGCACACTATGTATAATAGCACAGCACACTATGTATAATAGCACAGCACACTATGTATAATAGCACAGGCACAGCACACTATGTATAATAGCACAGCACACTATGTATAATAGCACAGGCACAGCACACTATGTATAATAGCACAGCACACTATGTATAATAGCACAGGCACAGCACACTATGTATAATAGCACATAAGCACAAACTTGCACATAGATATTCACACTCTGACACACTCTCTATCTCATACACA
Source organism: Bombina bombina (assembly GCF_027579735.1). Taxonomy (NCBI): domain Eukaryota; kingdom Metazoa; phylum Chordata; class Amphibia; order Anura; family Bombinatoridae; genus Bombina; species Bombina bombina. The sequence goes on from NC_069503.1 coordinate 117,109,002, forward strand.
CTCTCTCACACACTCTGTCATACAATTACACTCGCACACACATACTCTCTCATACACACATTGTCACACTCTCACACTAACACACAATCACTCTCACACACACTCTAACACACTAATAGACACGTACACACACACTCTCACACACACAAATACACTCACTCTTTCACACACAGAATTACACACACATAGATACATACCTACTCTCTCTTACTCTCTCTCTCTCTCACACACATACAAACTTATGCTCTCTCACACACTCTCACACACACAAATACACTCACTCTTTCGCACACAGAATCACACACACATAGATACATACCTACTCTCTCTTACACACTCTCTCTCTCTCTCTCACACACACTTATGCTCTCTCACACATACACACACTCTCACACACACAAATACACTCACTCTTTCACACACAGAATCACACACACATAGATACATACCTACTCTCTCTTACACACTCTCTTTCGCTCTCTCTCTCTCACACACACACAAACACTTATGCTCTCTCACACATACACACACACTCACACACACTTTCACACAAATACACTCACCCTTTCACAGACAGAATCACACACATAGAAAGACAGTGACAAACACAAAGACACTTACACTCAAGAGAGAAATAACTGTATGCATGTGCAGTATGTTGCACCTTTTTGGCTGCAGGCTGTCTCCCACCATACTTACGGCTAGATTACGAGATTTGCGTTATGAGGGGTGCCGTACTAATTTGCACGTTATTTTCACTGCTCGCTTACCTACAGCGCTGGTATTACAGGTTTGCAAAAACCCGGCGTTAGCAGGCAAGAAGTGAGCGTAAAGCAAAATTGTGCTCCATACCGCACTACAATACCAGCGCTGCTAAAAGCTACGGCGAGCAGGTTTTACGTGCTCATGCATGATTTCCCCATAGGCTTCAATGGGAAGAGCCGGCTGAAAAAAAGCCTAACACCTGCAAAAAAGCAGCATAAAGCTCCGTAACGCAGACCCATTGATTCCTATGGAGAAACATAATTTATGTTTACACCTAACAACTTAACATGCACCCCGAGTCCAAACACCCCTAATCTTACACTTATTAACCCCTAATCTTCCACCCCCGCCCGACATCGCCAACACCTACATTATACTTATTAACCCCTAATCTGCCGCCCGACATCGCTGATACCTACATTATACTTATTAACCCCTAATCTGCCGCCCCCGACATCACCGACACCTACATTATACTTATTAACCCCTAATCTGCTGCCCCAACATCGCAGACACCTACATAATGTTATTAACCCCTAATCTCCTGCCCCCAATTTCGCCGCAACCTACCTACACTTATTAACCCCTAATCTGCCACCCCCAATGTTTCCGCCACTATCCTAAATGTATTAACCCCTAACCCTAACCCTAACACCCACTAACTTTAATGTAATTAAAATAAATCTAAATAAAACCTACTATTAATAACTAAATGATTCCTATTTAAAACTAAATACTTACCTTTAAAATAAACCCTAAGTTAGCTATAATATAACTAATAGTTACATTGTGTCTATCTTAGGTTTTATTTTTATTTTACAGGCAAGTTTTTATTTATTTTAACTAGGTAGACTAGTTACTAAATAGTTATTAACTATTTACTAAGTACCTAGCTAAAATAAATACAAATTTATCTGTAAAATAAAACCTAACCTGTCTTACACTATCACCTAACCTTACACTACAATTAAATCAATCAATTACCTACATTAAATACAATTTTCTAAATTACAAAAACAAACAAACACTAAATTACACAAAATAAAAAAAGAACTTAGCAGATATTTAAACTAATTAAACCTAATCGAATAGCCCTATCAAAATAAAAAAATCCCCCCCAAAATAAAAAACCCTAGCCTAAAATAAACTTCCAATATCCCTTAAAAGAGCCTTTTGCGGGGCATTGCCCAAAAGAAATTAGCTCTTTTACCTGTAAAAAATTATCAGCAAATAGGATTGAGCTTGCATTCTATTGGCTGATTGGAACAGCCAATAGAATGCAAGCTCAATCCTATTGGCTGATTGTATCAGCCAATAGGATTGAAGTGCAATCCTATTGGCTGATTGTATCAGCCAATAGGATTTTTTCACCTTTAATTCCGATTGGCTGATAGAATTCTATGACGTCATTTAAAGGAACCTTCATTCTGGAAAAGTCATCGTAAGAAGAGGATGCTATGCCTCGGATGTCTTGAAGATGGACCAGCTCCACGCAGAATGGATAAAAATAGAAGATGCCGGTTGGATGAAGACTTCTGCTGCTTCATTGAGGACTTCTGCCGGCTTCGTTGAGGATGGATGTCGGGTCTTCAAAAACGGTAAGTGGATCTTCCTGGGTTAGTGTTAGGTTTTTTTAAGGGTTTATTGGGTGGGTTTTATTTTTAGGTTAGGGTTTGGGCACTGAAAAAGAGCTAAATGCCCTTTTAAGGGCAATGCCCATCCAAATGCCCTTTTTAGGGCAATGGGGAGCTTAGGTTTTTTAGTTAGGATTTTATTTGGGTGGTTTGGTTGTGTGGGTGGTGGGTTTTACTGTGGGGGGTTGTTTGTATTTTTTTTACAGGTAAAAGAGCTGATGTCTTTGGGGCAATGCCCCGCAAAAGGCCCTTTTAAGGGCTATTGGCAGTTTAGTTTAGGCTAGGGTTTTTTTTTTATTTTGGGGGGGGGCTTTTTTATTTTGATAGGGCAATTAGATTAGGTGTAATTAGTTTAAATATCTGATAATTTCATTTTTATTTTGTGTAATTTAGTGGGGGTTTTTTGTAATTTAGTTGTATTTAATTTAGGTCATTGATTTAATTGTAGTGTAAGGTTAGGTGTTAGTGTAAGACAGGTTAGGTTTTATTTTACAGGTAAATTTGTATTTATTTTAGCTAGGTAGTTAGTAAATACTTAATGACTATTTAGTAACTATTCTACCTAGTTAACATAAATACAAACTTGCCTGTGAAATAAAAATAAACCTAAGCTAGATACAATGTAACTATTAGTTATATTGTAGCTAGCTTAGGGTTTATTTCACAGGTAAGTATTTAGTTTGAAATAGGAATTATTTAGTTATTAATAGTATTAGTGGGTGTTAGGGTTAGGTTAGGGTTAGGTTTAGGTGTTAATAACTTTAGTATAGTGGCGGCAACATTGGGGGCAGAAGATTAGGGTTTAATAAATGTAGGTAGGTGGCAGCGATGTTAGGGGCGGCAGATTAGGGGTTAATAATATATAACTAGTGTTGCGATGCGGGAGTACGGCGGTTTAGGGGTTAATATGTTTATTATTACGGCGGCAATGTCTGGAGCGGCAGATTAGGGGTTAATAATTTTATTTTAGTGTTTGCAATGCGGGAGGGCCTCGGTTTAGGGGTTAATAGGTATTTTATGGGTGTTAGTGTACTTTTTAGCACTTTAGTTATGAGTTTTACGCTACAAAGCCGTAGCATAAAACTCATAACTACTGAATTTCAGTTAACGGTATGGATCTTGGTGGTATAGGGTGTACCACTCACTTTTTAGCCTCCCAGGCAGACTCGTAATACCGGCGCTATGGAAGTCCCATTGAAAAATGACTTTTTGAAAGTTGCGGTAATTACGTTTCGTTACAGCCAAAAAAGTGTGCGGTGCCCCTAAACCTGCAAGACTCGTAATACCAGAGGAAGTGAAAAAGAGGCTTAACGCTGCTTTTTCACTCATACCGCAAAACTCGTAATCTAGCCGTTGGACATTTCCTGCTCTTCTGGCCCATAAGTTACTTTTGTGTCCTGTATGGGGTTAATGTGCTCCCTCAAGAGTATCAATCATTGTGACCGGTTCATACATCACTTTCTTACTGTCGCCCTGACAGATCCCAGACTGCTCAGTTTATCATTATATGGGACATCCTTTAATAGTATAAAAAAAGTCACTACATTTCTAATTTTTTTTATATTTTAAAATCCCATTTATATAGTGGGGCCTAGTTATCAAGCCGTCAACCTCAAATACGCTGGAATTCCGCAGCGTATTTGTGGCGAGGCTGATTCGCCTTAGTTATCAAAGGCTAAAGACCGGCAAAAGTAGAATTTTGTGACGTAAACTTTGATCCGCCGGACTCAGTCCGACACAGATCGATTCTTACGTCACTCCAGATGTTCCGCACACAAGTGCGGCACAATCTGACTACTTTTGCTAGTTATCAAAAAACTAGCAGGTACGCTCGGCACTTTTACGGCCCAGCGTACCTGGTTTTCAAACCGCCAGCCTGGAGGCGGCGGATCCCATAGGAATCAATGGGAGTCTGACCATAGCGAAAGTACAAGTTCGCTGCTGCCAGACATCCCATTGATTTCTATGGGAGCTGTCTACACCTAACACCCTAACATGTACCCCGAGTCTAAACACCACTAATCTGTCCCCCCTACACCGCCGCAACTAAATAAATGTATTACCCCCTAAACCGCTGCTCCCGGAGCCCACCGCAAGCTACTCTATCCCTATTAACCCCTAAACCGCCGCTCCCGGAGCCCACCGCAACTATAATAAATGTCTTAACCCCTAAACCGCCACTCCCGGAGCCCACCGCCACCTACATTATACCTATTAACCCCTATCCTGCCCCCCCTACACCGTCGCCACCTATAATAAATTTATTAACCCCTATCCTGCCCCCCTTACACCGTCGCCACCTATAATACATTTATTAACCCCTATCCTGCCCCCCCTACACCGTCGCCACCTATAATAAATTTATTAACCCCTATCCTGCCCCCCCTACACCGCCACCACTGTAATAAATTTATTAACCCCTAAACCTAAGTCTAACACTAACCCTAACACCCCCCTAACTTAAATATTAATTAAATACATCTAAATCATATTTATATTATTAACTAAGTTAATCCTATTTAAAACTAAATACTTACCTATAAAATAAACCCTAATATAGCTACAATATAAATAATAATTATATTGTAGCTATTTTAGGATTTATTTTTATTTTACAGGTACCTTTTTAATTTATTTTAACTAGGTACAATAGCTATTAAATAGTTATTAACTATTTAATAGCTTACCTAGCTAAAATAAAGAGAAATTTACCTGTAAAATAAATCCTAACCTAAGTTACAATTACACCTAACACTACACTATACTTTAATAAATTATTCCTATTTAAAACGAAATACTTACCTGTAAAATAAACCCTAAGATAGCTACAATGTAATTAATAATGACATTGTAGCTATTTTAGGATTTATATTTATTTTACAGGTAACTTTGTATTTATTTTAGCTAGTTAGAATAGTTATTAAATAGTTATTAACTATTTAATAACTACCTAGCTAAAAGAAATACAAAATTACCTGTAAAATAAATCCTAACCTAAGTTACAATTACACCTAACACTACACTATACTTTAATAAATTATTCCTATTTAAAACTAAATACTTACCTGTAAAATAAACCCTAAGATAGCTACAATGTAATTAATAATTACATTGTAGCTATTTTAGGATTTATATTTATTTTACAGGTAACTTTGTATTTATTTTAGCTAGTTAGAATAGTTATTAAATAGTTATTAACTATTTAATAACTACCTAGCTAAAAGAAATACAAAATTACCTGTAAAATAAATCCTAACCTAAGTTACAATTAAACCTAACACTACACTATCATTAAATTAATTAAACTACCTACAAATAACTACAATTAAATACAATTACATTAACTAACTAAAGTACAAAAAATAAAAAAAGCTAAGTTACAAAAAATAAAAAAAATAAGTTACAAAAAATAAAAAAAAATATTACAACAATTTTAAGCTACTTACACCTAATCTAAGCCCCCTAATAAAATAACAACCCCCCCCCCCCCAAAATAAAAAAATTCCCTCCCCTATTCTACATTAAAAAAGTTCAAAGCTCTTTTACCTTACCAGCCCTTAAAAGGGCCTTTTGTGGGGGCATGCCCCAAAGTTCAGCTCTTTTGCCTGTAAAAGAAAAATACAACCCCCCCAACATTAAAACCCACCACCCACATACCCCTAATCTAACCCAAACCCCCCTTAAAATAACCTAACACTAATCCCCTGAAGATCATCCTACCTTTAGTTGTCTTCACTCAACCGAGCCACCGATGGAACTGAAGAGGACATCCGGACCGGCAGAAGTTATCCTCCAAGGGGCGCTGAAGAAATCTTCCATCCGATGAAGTGATCCTCCAAGCGGCACTGAAGAAATCTTCCATCCGAGCGATGTCATCTTCCAAGAGGCGCTGAAGAAGTCTTCTATCCGGGCGAGGTCATCTTCGAAGCCGGGTCTTGAATCTTCATCCCGCCGACGCGGAACATCCTTCTTTCCCGACGAACTACCGACGAATGAAGGCTCCTTTAAGGGACGTCATCCAAGATGGCGTCCCTTCAATTCCGATTGGCTGATAGGATTTAAGGTAGGAAAAATCTGATTGGCTGATGGAATCAGCCAATCAGATTCTAGTTCAATCCGATTGGCTGATCCAATCAGCCAATCAGATTGAGCTCGCATTCTATTGGCTGTTCCGATCAGCCAATAGAATGCGAGCTCAATCTGATTGGCTGATTGGATCAGCCAATCGGATTGAACTTGAATCTAATTGGCTGATTCTATCAGCCAATCAGATTTTTCCTACCTTAATTCTGATTGGCTGATAGAATCCTATCAGCCCATCGGAATTGAAGGGACGCCATCTTGGATGACGTCCCTTAAAGGAGCCTTCATTCGTCGGTAGTTCGTCGGGAAAGAAGGATGTTTCGCGTCGGCGGGATGAAGATTCAAGACCCGGCTTCGAAGATGACCTCGCCCGGATAGAAGACTTCTTCAGCGCCTCTTGGAAGATGACATCGCTCGGATGGAAGATTTCTTCAGCGCCGCTTGGAGGATCACTTCATCGGATGGAAGATTTCTTCAGCGCCCCTTGGAGGATAACTTCTGCCGGTCCGGATGTCCTCTTCAGTTCCATCGGTGGCTCGGCTGAGTGAAGACAACTAAAGGTAGGATGATCTTCAGGGGATTAGTGTTAGGTTATTTTAAGGGGGGTTTGGGTTAGATTAGGGGTATGTGGGTGGTGGGTTTTAATGTTGGGGGGGGTTGTATTTTTCTTTTACAGGCAAAAGAGCTGAACTTTGGGGCATGCCCCCACAAAAGGCCCTTTTAAGGGCTGGTAAGGTAAAAGAGCTTTGAACTTTTTTAATGTAGAATAGGGTAGGGAATTTTTTTATTTTGGGGGGGTTTGTTATTTTATTAGGGGGCTTAGATTAGGTGTAAGTAGCTTAAAATTGTTGTAATATGTTTTTAAATGTTTGTAACTTATTTTTTTTATTTTTTGTACTTTAGTTAGTTAATGTAATTGTATTTAATTGTAGTTATTTGTAGGTAGTTTATTTAATTAATTTAATGATAGTGTAGTGTTAGGTTTAATTGTAACTTAGGTTAGGATTTATTTTACAGGTAATTTTGTATTTCTTTTAGCTAGGTAGTTATTAAATAGTTAATAACTATTTAATAACTATTCTAACTAGCTAAAATAAATACAAAGTTACCTGTAAAATAAATATAAATCCTAAGATAGCTACAATGTAATTATTAATTACATTGTAGCTATCTTAGGGTTTATTTTACAGGTAAGTATTTAGTTTTAAATAGGAATAATTTATTAAAGTATAGTGTAGTGTTAGGTGTAATTGTAACTTAGGTTAGGATTTATTTTACAGGTAAATTTCTCTTTATTTTAGCTAGGTAAGCTATTAAATAGTTAATAACTATTTAATAGCTATTGTACCTAGTTAAAATAAATTGAAAGGTACCTGTAAAATAAAAATAAATCCTAAGATAGCTACAATATAATTATTATTTATATTGTAGCTATATTAGGGTTTATTTTATAGGTAAGTATTTAGTTTTAAATAGGATTAACTTAGTTAATAATATAAATATGATTTAGATGTATTTAATTAATATTTAAGTTAGGGGGGGTGTTAGGTTTAGTGTTAGACTTAGGTTTAGGGGTTAATAATTTTATTACAGTGGCGGCGGTGTAGTGGGGGGCAGGATAGGGGTTAATAAATTTATTATAGGTGCCGACGGTGTAGGGGGGGCAGGATAGGGGTTAATAAATTTAATATAGGTTGCGGCGGGTTCAGGGAGCGGCGGTTTAGGGGTTAAACTATTTTTTTATTTGCGGTGAGGTGCGGGATCAGCAGGATAGGGGTTAATAACTTTATTACAGAGGGCGACGGTGTAGGGTGGGCAGGATAGGGGTTACTAGGTATAATGTAGGTGGCAGCGGTGTCCGGGAGCGGCGGTTTAGGGGTTAATACATTTATAAGACTTGCGGCGGGGTCTAGGAGCGGCGGTTTAGGGGTTAATACATTTTTAATAGTTGCGGCAGGGTCTAGGAGCGGCGGTTTAGGGGTTAGTAACTTTATTTAGTTGCGGGGGGCTCCGGGGGCGCCGGTATAAGGGGTAGAACAGTGCAGTTTAGTGTGGGTGCTTAGTGACAGGCTAGCAAGAAAGCTGTCAAACAGCCGAAGAGCAGCGAGATCGGATGAGTGATAACTCTCACAGTCCGCTGCTCATCACCCCGCGGCTTTTTGACAGCTTTTTTTGATAACTTAGGCGTATTTTTTCAGGTCTGTGGCGGCGAAGGTAGGCGAGCGTATTGGGCCGGCGAAGTCAGAAAAGTTGACGGCTTGATAACTAGGCCCCAGTATATTTACTTAAAGGGACATTACACACCTTATTTATTTAGTAATTGTGCTTTGGTTTTTAAGATATTACTTAAACGCTTACATGTTAATACAGATTGTATTGTGATCTCACCTGCCTATGCATATTTTTAAGCTTTATAATATTGTAAGGAAACCACTGCCTACAGAGAGTCAGTTTAAGAGTGGAGCACTATCGTTTGCGCAAGGTGCACAAATGTTATCGCGAGATTGCAGTATTTTTTTCTGCTCAAATCCCTATTACGAGTGGAGCAGTGTTGAGTTACTGCGACTTCAGTTATGCGAGGTTGCGATAAACGACACTCCCTATACTTTCTATGGGTGCCGTTGAGCATAAAACTGTATTCGTATTACAAGTTCATGGTAAACTGTTGCGTTCAAGCACAATCAATATTATCATTTACCAGAGACCAAAGCTCTGGTTAACCAATCACATTTCTGCTGCATTATAGTTGAATACTGTTAAAGATGGTTGGCATCAGGTTCACTCGTCTCTACCCTGCAGCCTAACTACTTCAAGCTGTTTGGAGAGCAACTGGTCTATACCAGCTCTGCAATAGACGAGGCATCTGGGTATCTCTTACTGAAGCTGTAAATTCAGTATCAGGCACCCGGAGTACTGAGTCGCAGGTGAGCAAGAGACTTGCAGATATGATGACCAGATTGCATAGTAACATCTCAGTTATGTGGGAAAGGGCTGGTGGTTGTGACAGAGGTGATGCAGAAAAAACACCCCAACAACATGTTCTCTAAAGCTTTGGGGAGACCTAACGTCATCTCATTAGCCTGCAGATCTCTTCCCCACCTGCCTCAGTGTCGCCTTCTGCAGAGCAAGATAGATCACATAATTCTCGAAACAGGGAGGAGGAACCTGGTCCTTCAGGTTATGTTTCTAATGCCATGGTCAAATGAAAACATTTGGATAAAACCTATTCATTGTTTGACAACATATATGTGTTCTGTTTTATTTTACATTTAAGTTTTATTAGAAATAATAGGCAAAAACAGTACTCTTACTTTATTATTGGGTGAGTGGTCAAATGATCACTGCTTACTGATACATATTTAGCACACTTGTCCTAACAATATGCACAATATTTACATTGTTATGATGTGTGAATTCATTATTGGTGTGTTTCACTCAAAAAAACATAATGTTTATTAAAAAACTTGATTAAAAAATAGAAAAAGAGTCGGCGTGTCTGAACTGTGATCGGTAACGGTCACATTTCTCTGTGCTCTAGCGGAATGTCTTCTAATCCACCGATTTAAAGAGTCATCCAACAGCTTCCCCTTCAATATTGAGTCTAATGCTGGCCCACTACACCGTGGTGTTTCCTATATATTATACAAAGCTGTACTTTTGAAGCTAAAGCAAGAAGTCAGATGATAGAGGCCTAGTACGGCAGCACCTAATAGGTAGAGCTACCCCCCTCGGATAACTGAGGTACTTAGCCACATTGGGACAAGCTTGCATCTATACCTGAGCCCTTACTAAGCTACCCTCAAAATTCAAGAGCTCTAAAGAAAAGGCTGATCTTATAGCTCTACACAGATGGAATAAAACATAATTTATGTAAGAACTTACCTGATAAATTCATTTCTTTCATATTGGCAAGAGTCCATGAGCTAATGACATATGGGATATACAATCCTACCAGGATGGGGCAAAGTTTCCCAAACCTCAAAATGCCTATAAATACACCCCTCACCACACCCACAATTCAGTTTAATGAATAGCCAAGTAGTGGGGTGATAAAGAAAGGAGTAGAAAGCATCAACAAAGGAAATTTGGAAATAATTGTGCTTTATACAAAAAATCATAACCACCATAAAAAGGGTGGGCCTCATGGACTCTTGCCAATATGAAAGAAATGAATTTATTAGGTAAGTTCTTACATAAATTATGTTTTCTTTCATGTAATTGGCAAGAGTCCATGAGCTAGTGACATATGGGATATCAATATGTGGAGTCTTCCACTCAAGAGTCACTAGAGAGGGAGGGAATAAAATAAAAACAGCCATATTCCGCTGAAAAAATAATCTACAACCCAAAAAATAAGTTATTTTCACTTTTGAAAGAAAAAAACTTAAATCAAAAGCAGAAGAATCAAACTGAAACAGCTGCCTGAAGAACTTTTGTAACAAAAAACTGCTTCCGAAGAAGCAAATACATCAAAATGGTAGAATTTAGTAAATGTATGCAAAGAGGACCAAGTTGCTGCTTTGCAAATCTGATCAACTGAAGCTTCATTCTTAAAAGCCCACGAAGTGGAGACTGATCTAGTAGAATGAGCTGTAATTCTGACCCAACTCCAGATAAGCTTGATGAATCAAAAGTTTCAACCAAGAAGCCAAGGAAATAGTAGAAGCTTTCTGACCTTTCCTAGGAACAGAAAATAAAACAAATAAACTGGAAGTCTTCCTGAAATTTTTAGTAGCTTCCACATAATATTTCAAAGCTCTTACCACATCCAAAGAATGTAAGGATCTCTCCAAAGGATTCTTAGGATTAGGACACAAGGAAGGGACAACAATTTCTCTACTAATGTTGTTAGAATTCACAACCTTAGGTAAAAATTGAAAAGAAGTCCGCAAAACTGCCTTATCCTGATGAAAAATCAGAAAAGGAGACTCACATGAAAGAGCAGATAGCTCAGAAACTCTTCTAGCAGAAGAAATAGCCAAAAGGAACAACACTTTCCAGGAAAGTAGTTTAATGTCCAAATAATGCATAGGCTCAAATGGAGGAGCCTGTAAAGCCTTCAGAACCAAATTAAGACTCCAAGGAGGAGAAATTGATTTAATGACAGGCTTAATACGAACTAAAGCCTGTACAAAACAGTGAATATCAGGAAGTATAGCAATCTTTCTGTGAAATAAAACAGAAAGAGCGGAGATTTGTCCTTTCAAGGAACTTGCAGACAAACCCTTATCCAAACCATCCTGAAGGAACTGTAAAATTCTAGGAATTCTAAAAGAATGCCAGGAGAATTTATGAGAAGAACACCATGAAATGTAAGTCTTCCAAACTCCATAATAAATCTTTCTAGAGACAGATTTATGAGCTTTTAACATAATATTAATCACTGAGTCAGAGAAACCTCTATGACTTAGAACTAAGCGTTCAATTTCCATTCCTTCAAATTTAATGATTTGAGATCCTGATGGAAAAACGGACCTTGAGATAGTAGGTCCGGCCGTAACGGAAGTGGCCAAGGCGGGCAACTGGACATCCGAACCAGATCTGCATACCAAAACCTGTGTGGCCATGCTGGAGCCACCAGCAACACAAAAGACTGTTCCATGATGATTTTGGAGATCACTCTTGGAAGGAGAACTAGAGGCGGGAAGATGTAGGCAGGTTGATAACACCAAGGAAGTGTCAGCGCATCCACTGCTTTCGCCTGAACATCCCTGGACCTGGACAGGTATCTAGGAAGTTTCTTGTTTAAATGAGAGGCCATGAGATCTATCTCTGGAAGCCCCCACATCTGAAAAATCTGAGAAAACACATCTGGATGGAGAGACCAGTCCCCTGGATGTAAAGTCTGGCGGCTGAGATAATCCGCCTCCCAATTGTCTACGCCTGGTATATGCACCGCAGAGATTAGTCAGGAGCTGGATTCCGCCCAGGAAAGTATCCGGGATACTTCTTTCATAGCTTGGGGACTGTGAGTCCCACCCTGGTGATTGACATAAGCCACAGTTGTGATATTGTCTGTCTGAAAACAAATGAACGGTTCTCTCTTTAACAGAGGCCAGAATTGAAGAGCCCTGAGAATTGCATGGAGTTCTAAAATATTTATTGGTAATCGCGCCTCTTGAGATTTCAAAACCCCTTGTGCTGTCAGAGATCACCAAACAGCTCCCCAACCTGAAAGACTCGCATCTGTTGTGATCACACAAGGATATTAATTGTGATATCTTTGTATAATCCCTGCACCATTGATTCAGCATACAAAGCTGTAGAGGTCTCATGTGAAAACGAGCAAAGGGGATTGCGTCCGATGCTGCAGTCATGAGAACTAAAACTTCCATGCACATAGCCACTGAAGGGAATGACTGAGACTGAAGGAGCCGGCATGCTGTGACCAATTTTAAACGTCTCTTGTCTGTTAGACACAGAGTCATGGACACTGAATCTATCTGGAAGCCTAAAAAGGTGACCCTTGTCATAGGAATCAAGAAACTTTTTTGGTAAATTGATCCTTGATCCTCCATGTTTCCGAAGAAACAACACTAGTTGATTCGTGTGAGATTCTGCAGTATGTAAAGACTGAGCTAGTACCAAGATATCGTCCAAATAAGGAAACACCGCAATACCCTGTTCTCTGATTACAGATAGAAGGGCACCCAGAACCTTTGAAAAGATTCTTGGAGCTGTTGCTAGGCCAAATGGAAGAGCAACAAATTGGTAGTGCTTGTCTAGAAAAGAAAATCTCAGAAACTGAAAGTGTTCTGAATGAATCGGAATATGAAGGTATGCATCCTGCAAGTCTATTGTGGACATATAATGTCCTTGCTGAACAAAAGGCAGAATAGTCCTTATAGTCACCATCTTGAAAGTTGGTACTCTTACATAACGATTCAAAATTTTCAGATCCAGAACTGGTCTGAATGAATTTTCTTTCTTTGGTACAATTAATAGGTTTGAATAAAACCCCAAACCTTGTTCCTGAGGAGGAACTGGCATAATTACCCCTGAAGACTCCAGGTCTGAAACACACTTCAGAAAAGCCTGAGCTTTTATTGGATTTACAGGGATGCGTGAGAGAAAAAATCTTCTCACAGGAGGTCTTACTTTGAATCCTATTCGATACCCTTGAGAGACAATGCTCTGAATCCAATGATTTTGGACAGCTTTTATCCAAAAATCCTTGAAAAACCTTAATCTGCCCCCTACCAGCTGAGCTGGAATAAGGGCCGCACCTTCATGCGGACTTAGGGGCAGACTTTGGTTTCCTAAATGGCTTGGATTTATTCCAATTTGAGGAAGGCTTCCAACTAAAAGCAGATTCCTTGGGAGGAGGATTGAGTTTTTGTTCCTTATTCTGACGAAAGGAACGAAAACGATTAAAAGCCTTAGATTTACCCTTAGGTTTTTTATCCTGAGGCAAAAAAACTCCTTTTCCTTCAGTGATAGTTGAAATAATAGAATCCAACTGAGAACCAAATAAATTATTACCTTGGAAAGAAAGAGATAGTAATCTAGATTTAGATGTCATATCAGCATTCCAAGATTTAAGCCACAAAGCTCTTCTAGCTAATACAGCTAAAGACATGGATTCTAACATCAATTTTGATAATATCAAAAATGGCATCACAAATAAAATGATTAGCATGTTGCAGTAAGCGAACAATGCTAGATATGTCAAAATCCAATTCATGTTGCGCTAAATTTTCCAACCAGAAAGTTGATGCAGCCGCAACATCACCCAAAGAAATAGCAGGTCTGAGAAGATGACCTGAATAAAAATAGGCCTTCCTTAGATAAGATTCAAGTTTCCTATCTAAAGGATCCCTAAAGGAAGTGCTATCTTCCTAGGAATAGTGGTACGTTTAGCAAGAGTAGAAATAGCCCCATCCACTTTGGGGATCTTTTCCCAAAACTCTATAGATTTTGCTGGTAAAGGATACAATCTCTTAAACCTTGAAGAAGGAATAAAGGAAGTACCTGGCTTATTCCATTCCCTAGAAATCATATCAGAAATAGCCTCAGGAATGGGAAAAAACACCTGGGGAAACCACAGGAGGTTTAAAAACAGCATTTAAACGTTTATTAGACTGAACGTCAATAGGACTGGTTACCTCAATATCCAAAGTAATTAACACTTCTTTTAATAAAGAACGCATATTCTCTATTTTAAATAAATAAGTAGATTTGTCAGTGTCAATATCTGAGGAAGGATCTTCTGTTTCAGATAGATCCTCATCAGAAGAGGATGAATTATTATGTTGTTGGTCATTTGAAATTTCATCAGCTAAATGAGAAGTTTTAAAAGACCTTTTACGTTTATTAGAAGGTGGAAATGCAGACAAAGCCTTCATAATAGAATCAGAAACAAATTCTTTAAAATTTACAGGTATATCATGCACATTAGAAGTTGAATGAACTGCAACTGGCAATGTACTATTACTGATAGAAACACTATCTGCATGTAAAAGTTTATCATGACAACTATTACAAATGACATTCGGTGGAATAATTTCTAAAATTTTACAACAAATGCACTTAGCTTTTGTAGAACCGATGTCAGGCAGCAATGTTCCAGCAGAAACTTCAGAGGCAGGATCAGATTGGGACATCCTTGCTCAATGTAAGAGAAAAAACAACATATAAAGCAAAATTATCTATTTCCTTAAATGACAGTTTCAGGAATGGGAAAAAAATGCAAAAGCATAGGCCCCTTGATAGAAAAGAAAGCAGGAGGCAAACAACAATGGGGTATTGAAATAATAAAAAAAATTTGGCGCCAAGTATGACGCACAACGTAACGTAAACTTTTTTTGGCACCAAAAATGACTGGAATGACACACTTGCGTCACTAACGAAGCCGCCGTGTGAAAGGTCTCGGCGTCACGTATGACGCCGGAAATGATGAAGTTGCGTCAAAAACATATTTTTCCGCGCCAAAAAAGTTCGCGCCAAAAATGACGCAATAAAGTCTAACATTTGACGCACCTGCGGACCTAACACCCGCAATTGCAAAAAGTAGTCAAAATGAAAAAAAGACTAAACCCCAGGTAAGAAATAAATTTCTTAAAGTGTTTATATTCCCAAATATGAAACTGACAGTCTGCAGAAGGAAATACATGAACCTGACTCATGGCAAATATAAGTACAATACATATATTTAGAACTTTATATAATTTGCATAAAGTGCCAAACCATAGCTGAGAGTGTCTTAAGTAATGAAAACATACTTACCAAAAGACACTCATCTACATAAAGTAGATAGCCAAACCAGTACTGAACGAGAATCAGCAGAGGTAATGGCATATAAGAGTATATTGTCGATCTGAAAGGGAGGTAGGAGATTAATCTCTACGACGATAACAGAGAACCCATGAAAAAGACCCCCGTTAGAGAAATCATCGTATTCAATAGGTGATACTCCCTTCACGTCCCTCTGACATTCGCTGTACTCTGAGAGGAATCGGGCTTCAAACAATGCTGAGAAGCGCATATCAACATAGAAATCTTAGGCACAAACTTACTTCACCACCCTCCATAGGAGGCAAACCTTGTTAAAATGAATTGTGGGTGTGGTGCGGGGTGTAATTTATAGGCATTTTGAGGTTTGGGAAACTTTGCCCCTCCTGGTAGGATTGTATATCCCATATGTCACTAGCTCATGGACTCTTGCCAATTACATGAAAGAAATTAAAAACACACAACATATTACGTCTAAAATGGCCACTCGAGGAAAGAATCTGACCTTTCAGGACATTTTTAATAACAAGTACTGGCACAGGATAGAAGCGCTCTTCCTAAGCCTAATGGAGAAAGACCCCCACAGGATCCCCTATTGCTATCATATGTTGCAGCGACTACTGAAGGAGACTCGGAAGTAAGCAATATGGAGGGGTCCCCGCATCAGGACGAGTACAGAGAAACCATTGGCACTCCCTCAAACAATCTACAGCATGCTCAGTGCATCCTATGAGATTCGAGTAGCTCACAAGCACATAAATCTCTAAGGTGGAAGATCCAATAGCACCAGCGGACACCTGCATCACTTGGTTGTAACAAGCGAGAATCAGTGAACATTGAAATCCTCTCTGCCCAGGCGAGGCCCTGTGGGGTTTTGGGGATGGTCCCTGAAATGCCAAAAAAATTACACCACTGCCGCGAGTTCCCAAATTCTACATATTACCCATGATTTCTACAACCACCCTCAGGAGACTCTCTACCTTGTAAACCAGGTACATTTAATTACCGGAACAATGTTGGCAGGCACAGTGCTGCTTGCTATTCCCAGGACTCCCTCTATCTTGAACTCTCACTTTGAGGATGTGATACGAGATCATCAGGTCTCATCTAAAGCCCATTCATTCCTGCAAATAAAGTTGTGGGGCTAAAAAGACGCTCAGACTATAACATTCTTGCTGCCTATTATCTAAAGTAGTTGAAAATGATAAGATCCCTAAATTTGGCATTTATGTTCCGACACAGTTGCCCCTGTATTTTATATTTCCATATGTGAAATAGCTGTTAAATATGTCTTGTTAACACATTAAACTGTACTAGATTGTAGCCTATGTTAAGTCTGAGGTTTATGTATTATACATCTGGGTCCAAGAAAATCCATTTAGACATACTTAAAATCCCCCCTACAGGGCAGGTAGTGCTAGACAAACCCTTATGCTAACTTACAATAGAGCCCTACTATACTTGGTACATTGTGCCCTGCGCATGTAGACATATAATGCTACGCACTAACTGCTACATCCTCCAACCTAATAGCTATAGATAGCCTTTTCCTGACCCCTGCGGCTTGCGGCCAGAGCTGTAGAGGGGAAAGCTTGATTGAATCAGAGTGCGTGTTATAGCCATATGATTAAAAGAACCTATTTCCATATATATGTAGCACCTAACGTTGGCATAAAGCTCAACCGCTATAGAGATCCTAAGATCGGTAATATACCCTGCACGTTAGAACCTATCCCTTAAGGTGGGGGATTAACCATCTGTTAACTTAGCCCAATAATATACTTTATGCACCCTAGCTCACTCATCTCACAATACCACACAACTGGATGGCGACACTTAATAATCACCTAACCTATCTCTGATGTCCACAAGATATAAACTAAAGGAACATCTGTATATGTCTCAGGAATTTAATAACATTTGTCGCACTATAGAAGCACTGTGCTGTGGCTATGGCATCTTTATTCATTGTGCTATTATAACAATTACCCTCATAATGATGCCAATGTTTTTGTTTTTTGTTAATGTATGCCCATACTCAGCACAAACCCCTGTCCATATATTATTGGCATCCTATCTGTATACAGTTTGTATGGTACATATGCTTTTACCCACATGATTTTCTTTTATGCAACCTGTTCTTTCTATTTATTGTAAAAGTGGTATTTTATTATAGGCGACATAAGTACTGCTCTTATAATGTTGTATGCCTTGAAATTAACCTAAATAAAAAATATTTAAGAAAATAGAAAAAGAAAATCTTGAAACCACTTTCACTCCAACTAACTAATTTTATGAATAAGATTCATGCACCACTCCAGATCAGTTTATGTAATTATTATGGAGAAATATAAAAATCCCTTGGGCTTAGAAGGAAATACTGCAGGTACTAAAACCAAATCTATATGAAAAAGGTATGAAAAGTATGTGCTTCACAGTGATACTATTATAGCTGTTCACACAACGTATGTGAATTTCTTGAAGTGTTGTGAAGCATTGTGCAGAGATAAACTTGCAAATAAAATTATAATCTCATTCATTTGGCTCGCTGCACAAAGGGTAAATTGCATTAATATAGCACAGCTGAGCAAAGGATTTTGTTACTATATGTGCAATATCCTCTCTGCTTTCTAAAATTAGAAAAACATAATTTATTTAAGAACATACCTTTTTAACCCCCAAAAAAATGGAAGGGTCTGGTCTTGTGGACTCTCACCACCATGAAAAAAATTAATTTATCAGGTAAGTTCTTACTTAAATTATGTTTATCGTGACAAAGAGTCCACGATCTTGTTACTGATGGCATTTTAGTACTCAAGATGTGGAAGTCCACGGTTAACAATAAAGCGGGGGGGGGGGGGGGGGGGGACAAAATTAAAACAGCTATTTCCGCTGAGAAATTAAACTCCAAAAAATAATTGTCTTTTTTTTAAATAAAAAAACTCATATAGGGGGGGTGTCCAAACCGCGATCTTGCATGGTACGCACCTTTCCCTGAAGCTCCTGCTGATCACTTAAAGGTCACTAAAACCCCAAAATCTTTCTTTCATGATTCAGATAGAATCATACAAATTTAAACAACATTACAATTTACTTGTATTATTTATTTTGCTTCATTTTTAGATATCCTTAAATGAAGAAAAGAAATGCACGTAAGGGTGTGCCAAATCACACGAGGCAACAATCAGCAGCTTCTGAGCATATCTAGATATCGCTTTTCAGCTAAGAATATCAAGAGAATAAAACAAATTAAATAATAGAAGTAAATTAGAAAGATGTTTAAAAATGCATTCTCTTTCTAAATCATAAAAGAAAAAATGTGGGTTTCATGTCCCTTTAATAATCTGCTTATTATATGAGAGAGCCCATAGCAAAACAACATCACTCAACTTCTACTTAACTACCCTGCTTAGAAACCCCCCCCCCGCTTTTTATAAGATTTTGCAGTATTATTGAAGCAAGAGAACGGCATCGGACCGTCAGAGGCCTAGAGCAGCGGCTCACACACAGGCAGCACCACCCCCGCTCAGACATCTGAGGGTATTTATCTACACTGAACATTTATATCACCCCTGTCCCAATATCCCAATAACTGCTATACACATAAAAAAGTAGACTTGTGCGCAGCAGAAAAATTTGTTTCGGTTTGTTTTGGACCGATTCAGATGTTTTTGAATTTCGTTTTCGGATCGATTCAAATTCAGATACATTCGAATGCAATAGTTCCAGATTCATTCGGATTCAAATAAATTCAGATGTATTCAGTTCGGATTCGATTCATAAATTCGGAAGTTCGGTATGTGTTAGGTGGGATGTTGCTGTGTATTAGACTAGTATTATGTACTGTAATATTAGGTGTAACCCATAGAAGAGTGATGTAACCTAATATACTGTACAATACGAGTGTAATTGTGATTAGACCATGGCCATCCGAATGTAACGAATAAACCTGAGCTAATTCGGATTTATTTGTTAGTTTCATTGCTACGGTAATTCAGAAATTTGAATTGATTCGAAGCTCCGAATTTGACAAATTCGTCCGAATTTCGATTTGGAACAAAACAAAATGCACATGTCTAATAAAAGCAATAACTCTCCAAGCTTCAAATAGACAGGAATCACTTAGAGCGCCAAATTATCAAGAGGAGAACGACTCAAAGTAAAATGGCTGCCTCAGAAAATACAGAAGCATCAGCCTACCTCAGTCCGCAATACATAAAAATTTGAACGGCTCATGGAATAATTGATTGAAAGAGCTCCTTATGACTTACTGAGCATAAGATCAGTGCAATCAATAACCCACAATTAACCGCTGAGAAAACCTTAGCCGTTGACACCCAAGACAACGTCAAAACAACTTACCCCTACTGATAAGCAGAAATGGGAACCACACTCAACCAAGGGATTTTCACTAAGATCACCATCTGCATAATGTAATCAAGCTGGATTCCACACAACACATCTACTGGGAGGGTAATAATCAGAAGACCTTAATACCGAATGGGGCCTACCGGAAAACAGCTACAAATCGCTCATGCAGATAAATCTTTTGGTGAAAGATATGCTTCTGTGCTTCTGAAGGGGTTCAGGGGGGGGGGGCCCTGAAATAAAACATGCGACAAACCACCAAACCTTCTAAACACTAGCATTCTGACAGGCGACTATCATGAGGCATTCACAGTAAAGTTTCAGGACACAGGCAAGGTGACCGGCATAAAATGGCCCACAACACTCACAAGCACATCTTACACACTCAAAAACACTGGCCCTGTGAGAAACATGTTGGGACCCGCAAGGCTTTTGGAGAGGAGTGAAAAAGAGAATAAAAGGTGATTTCACAGCATCACATTGTGTAATATTGCGTCTCTAGTCTATATAACTAATGTGTTGTGACAAAAGAGTTGGTTAAGTGAAAAAGAGAATAAAAGGTGATTTCACAGCATCACATTGTGTAATATTGTGTCTCTAGACTATATAACTAATGTGTTGTGACAAAAGAGTTGGCTAAGTGAAAAAGAGAATAAAAGGTATTTCACAGCATCACATTGTATAATATTGTGTCTCTAGTCTATAACTAATGTGTTGTGACAAAAGAGTTGGTTAAGTGAAAAAGAGAATAAAAGGTGATTTCACAGCATCACATTGTGTAATATTGTGTCTCTAGTCTATATAACTAATGTGTTGTGACAAAAGAGTTGGTTAAGTGAAAAAGAGAATAAAAGGTAATTTTACAGCATCATTGTGTAATATTGTGTCTCTAGTCTATATAACTAATGTGTTGTGACAAAAGAGTTGGCTAATGGAAAAAGAGAAATAAAAGGTGATTTCACCAGCATCACATTGTGTAATATTGTGTCTCTAGTCTATATAACTAATGTGTTGTGACAAAAGAGTTGGCTAAGTGAAAAAGAGAATAAAAGGTGATTTCACAGCATCACATTGTGTAATATTGTGTCTCTAGTCTATATAACTAATGTGTTGTGACAAAAGAGTTGGTTAAGTGAAAAAGAGAATAAAGGTGATTTCACAGCATCACATTGTGTAATATGTGTCTAGTCTATATAACTAATGTGTTGTGACAAAAGAGTTGGTTAAGTGAAAACGAGAATAAAAGGTGATTTCACAGCATCACATTGTGTAAATATTGTGTCTCTAGTCTATATAACTAATGTGCTGTGACAAAAGAGTTGGTTAAGTGAAAAAGAGAATAAAAGGTGATTTCACAGCATCACATTGTGTAATATTGTGTCTCTAGTCTATATAACTAATGTGTGTGACAAAAGAGTTAGCTAAGTGAAAAAGAGAATAAAAGGTGATTTCACAGCATCACATTGTGTAATATTGTGTCTCTAGTCTATATAACTAATGTGTTGTGACAAATAGTTGTTAAGTGAAAAAGAGAATAAAAGGTGATTTCACAGCATCACATTGTGTAATATTGTGTCTCTAGTCTATATAACTAATGTGTTGTGACAAAAGAGTTGTCTAAGTGAAAAAGAGAATAAAAGGTGATTTCACAGCATCACATTGTGTAATATTGTGTCTCTAGTCTATATAACTAATGTGTTGTGACAAAAGAGTTGGTAAGTGAAAAAGAGAATAAAAGGTGATTTCACAGCATCACATTGTGTAATATTGTGTCTCTAGTCTATATAACTAATGTGTTGTGACAAAAGAGTTGACTAAGTGAAAAAGAGAATAAAAGGTGATTTCACAGCATCGCATTGTGTAATATTGTGTCTCTAGTCTATATAACTAATGTGTTGTGACAAAAGAGTTGGCTAAGTGAAAAGAGAATTAAAAGGTGATTTCACAGCATCACATTGTGTAATATTGTGTCTCTAGTCCTATATAACTAATGTGTTGTGACAAAAGAGTTGGTTATAGTGAAAAAGAGAATAAACGGTGATTTCACAGCATCACATTGTGTAACTATTGTGTCTCTAGTCTATATAACTAATGTGTTGTAGACAAAAGAGTTGGTTAAGTGAAAAAGAGAAATAAAGGTGATTTCACAGCATCGCATTGTGTAATATTGTGTCTCTAGGTCTATATAAACTAATGTGTTGTGACAAATGAGTTGGCTAAGTGAAAAAGAGAATAAAAGGTGATTTTCACAGCATCACATTGTGTAATATTGTGTCTCTAGTCTATATAACTAATGTGTTGTGACAAAAGAGTTGGCTAAGTGAAAAAGAGAATAAAAGGTGATTTCACAGCATCACATTGTGTAATATTGTGTCTCTAGTATATATAACTAATGTGTTGTGACTAAAAGAGTTGGCTAAGTGAAAAAGAGAATAAAAGGTAATTTCACAGCATCACATTGTGTAATATTGTGTTCTCTAGTCTATATATAACTAATGTGTTGTGACAAAAGAGTTGGGTGAAGTGAAAAGAGAATAAAAGGTGATTTCACAGCATCACATTGTGTATTATTGTGGTCTCTGTCTATATAACTAATGTGTTGTGACAAAGAGTTGGTTAAGTGAAAAAGAGAATAAAAGGTGATTTCACAGTCATCACATTGTGTAATATTGTGTCTCTAGTCTATATAACTAATGCTGTTGTGGACAAAAGAGTTAGCTAAGTGAAAAAGAGAATAAAAGGTGATTTCACAGCATCACATTGTGTAATATTGTCGTCTCTAGTCTATATAACTAATGTGTTGTGACAAAAGGAGTTGGTTAAGTGAAAAGAGAATAAAAGGTGATTTCACAGCATCACATTGTGTAATATTGTGTCTCTAGTCTATATAAACTAATGTGTTGTGACAAAAGAGGTTAGCTAAGTGAAAAAGAGAATAAAAGGTGATTTCACAGCATCACATTGTGTAATATTGTGTCTCTAGTCTATATAACTAATGTGTTGTGACAAAAGAGTTGGTTAAGTGAAAAAGAGAATAAAAGGTGATTTCACAGCATCACATTGTGTAATATTGTGTCTCTAGTCTATATAACTAATGTGTTGTGACAAAAGAGTTGGCTAAGTGAAAAAGAGAATAAAAAGACAGTGGAGGGACCAGCATGGGACTGAAACAAGCTAAGGGTTAATGCTGAAAGGAGTGAGATAGGAGAAGAGGCAGTGTGGGGTTAGTTGCAACAATGTTGCTAGTGTAGGGAGGAGCTCCCCTTCTTACCTTAAAAGTGTGCAACACTGATCACTGGCCCTCTTCTTCCTGGATCCTGAGCAGAGACGTTTTTGCAGTACTTGCTGATTCAAAACTTCTTCATGCAGCGTCCTAGAAGAACCAGACTCCTCCTCCTCAAAGATTCCATGCACTGACTTTTGCAAGACCTGGAAAGGAAAAAGCCAGATAAGTGACATGGATAATGGGGAGGATCTAGATGATTTTGTTCCTGAAAACAGCAACCTGATAGCTTAGTTGTTACAGCTCCTAGTCATTTACACACATCCAGTTACTACAGGTTGCTCTGAAAGTGCATGACTTTAGCTGCACCCCGGATCGGCCTACTGCTACTGAAGGCACTCGGTCAGGGCCCCTAGCATAGAGGGCCTTAGGTGCAGAGGGTGATGGGGCAGGCGGGTAGAGCAGGGAAACAGGTGTTGGCACAAAGGGTAGAAACGCCTGAACTGTTTACTGACAGGCCAGGCGTGTCAACCCCATTACTTAAAAAACAGCCTAATAAGGGTAGAGGTGCGGCAGTAAGTTATTCCCCTTCCCACGTATAATTAGGGAACCGACTGCCTCTGCTGTCCCCCCTTCCCCCTGTGTGATACATCATCACAATGACGTTGGTCCCATGTTCAGTCCACCACTACCGCTGCCAATGTTAATCCCAGCAAGGCCTAGTAGTAGGCCCCAATATGGCGGCGGTGGGTGTGGACTCCAGCATGGTGGCTCTTCAACATCCCCCTATGTCACACAATATGGCGGCTGTGGGTGGAAACACCAATATGGCGGCGGTTGCGGGGGGGGCCTTCTTGGGCACTGCCGGGTAACTTACCTGACTCTTCTGTCTCCTCCCTCCTTGCGGCGCTTCCCCCGTCGGCTGCGTCGGCGATGGCGTCCTTACTTGCGTCCCTTGCGTCGGCTATGTCTCCTCCTGTAGCTCCTATCCATGCGGCTGCTCCATCGGCGAATCCGGAAGTGGGCGCGATAAGCCCCGCCCCTTCCGGTGACGTCATTTCCGCCCATACACGGCAAGACACACGCGGAGATGGCGGCAATCGACCGGGTCCTCTCATTTACACCGGAGGTGAGTACCATGAGAGGACACCGGTAGGGGAACGATTGCCAGTCTCCATGAGGGGCAGCACAAGGAGGAAAAATGTTCAGAGAAGGGTTAACTTTGCTGCGGCGTCACGTGGGAGCGGGGCCATAAGAGGTTTCTCAGGGCAAAGGCGAGGTGCCACAACTAGCATAGTGAGGGGAATGAGAGGGTCCAGCCGCTCCAATATGAGAAACAGAGGTTTGGTTAGAGATAGCCGTGTGACACATACCCAGTTATATAAGGGTGCAGACCAAGTTTATCCCCGCGACAGGGGCGAGGCTCACAGCAGCGATGCTGCGCTTCAAGGCTTAACTGACAATGCGATGAGGGGAAACACTATTAACCCAGTGCATGCCACAGGTGTGCGTGATTTGCATGCAGGTGGTAGGGCAGTTCAAGCGAGAGAGATTGCACGGGTTGTGAATGAAAGATCTGATGCTACAGTTAACACTTTCATTGCCAGTGTGAATGCTCATGATAATGTGAATGCCTTTATGAATGCTCATGATAATGTAAATGCCTTAACTAGCAATGCTGCGCTTCAAGGGTTAACTAACAATGCTATGAGGGGAAACACTATTAACCCAGTGCATGCCGCAGGTGTGCGTGAATTCCATGCAAGTGGTAGGCGGTTCAAGCGGAAGTGAATGCGCAGGTTGCGAATGAAAGATCTTCTGTCCCAGTTAACGCTTTCATTGCCAGTGTGAATGCTCATGACAATGTGAATGTCTTAACTAGTGTGCCTAGGGCTAATGTGACGACTGGGCTGAGTGGGAACAGGCCTAATTTGTGTGGTGTTCAAGGGGGCACTGTATTGGGGAATGAGTCTCTGGGGATTGAAACTGTTAATCCTTCCAATGCTGATGTTCGTTGTGCTCGCCAAATTTTGTCTATTTTGCAGGGTACAGCTCAAACGGAGTCTGTTTTGCCTTCCACATCTGGAACAGCTAGTATTACCCAGGCAGCTAATTCAGCGGCTCCACAGCATGATCTCGCACCACCTGCACCTGCTCAGCAGCCAGCAGTTCCCGACACAAGGAGAGAAGCCCAGTCGGTTGCGACAGCTCAAGCAGCGGCATCCTCTGCAGAGGGTAAGACCGGGGCCTTTATACATGACCGACCTGACATAGATGACTTATCACTTACTGAGTCAGGATCTGACAGTGACACTTCATTGGGGCTGCACACTAAGGGCCAAAAACGTATGTTCTCAATGGTAAAAAAGATGTGGCAGGAATTTCAAGGGGGTACTTTTAGGAAATCAGGTCCGCAGCAGCAGCAGCAACTAGCTTTGACAGAGCATCCCCATGACACATCAGCACAGTTCATTGAGCGCCCTTTACCTACCCCTAGTTCAGAGCGCAAAGTCGCGTTACAGGTGACTCTTTGCCCTCTTATACCCTTCTTTGCATGGACATTTAAAACCTAAGACGGTTAAAAAAATCCAGCAAGGGAGATACGTTAATGTTTTTGAGCTTTCAGCAGAAGCTTATAGACAAAAAGAGAGAGTATGGATGGCACTGGTCCTAAACGGTTCAAGCGCCAGGAAACTTTTGATGAATGGCTCATTTGTTTCAGGGTATACTCTTCCTGCTATTTAGAAAAGTACCCCAGCCAGTGTCATGCTATCTTGAAATACACTGATAACATACACTGGATTCAGAGGAGGTATGGAGATTCTGCATGGAGGGACTACGACTCTGAGTTTAGGCAAAAGATGGCAGGGAATCCGGTGCTTACATTTGACACCACCGATACCCACCTTTGGCAACGCCTAGGCTCCCATCCTCCCTCCTCCTCAACCACGGGGGTCGCGAACCAGTCCTTTCGTTCACCGAAAGGTAAGCGAAAGGGTGGTGCCTGTTGGGCGTACCAGGATGGGAAGTGTGATAAAGGTAGCTCCTGCAACTTTCGCCACACATGTAAGTTCTGCGGGGGTTCTCACCCCGGCAGCGAATGTTCCAAAAGAAAAAGATTTCCAAGCTAATAGGGCCACCAACAGATTCGCGACTGTTTCAAAGGGCCCCAACCCCGGTGAGGGTTCACGCCCTTGAGCCCTGGCTACGAATGTACCCAGACCGCCACGCCGCCATATTGTTACGTGACGGTTTTTTGTACGGGTTTCATATCCCTTTAATGCGAAGCCCACAAGGGGCTCCTTGTGCTAGAAACTTAAAATCAGCTTATCAGTTTCCGCACGTTGTTAGATCGAAATTGAATAAAGAAATTCAGTTGGGAAGGATAATAGGCCCATTTCCTTCCACCCCCCTTCAAGGTTTGGTGATTTCCCCTCTAGGGGTTGTGCCAAAGAAGGAGGCAGGTAAATTTCGGCTAATTCAACATCTATCTCACCCCAGGGGCACTTCTGTCAATGATGCCATTGACCCAGATATGAGCTCAGTGAAGTATCAATCGTTTGACAGCGCCTTACAGCTGGTTCGGTCGGCAGGGAGAGGGGCCCTACTGGCAAAAACTTGATATTGAGGCCGCCTTCCGTTTGCTGCCGCTGAACCAGCAGCCTTCCCTCTCATGGGAATTAAATTTGAGGGTGGCTACTATGTAGACCGTTGCCTTCGATGGGCTGTGCCCTTTCCTGTGCCCTTTTTGAGACATTTAGTACGTTTCTACATTGGGCAGTCAGCCAGCGGTGGGTGGAAATTTCATAGCTCATTACCTAGATGACTTTCTCCTGGTAGGTAGAAAGGATTTGCGGGATTGCCAGTTGCTGATGCAGTCCATGAGAGATCTCATGTCACAATTTGGGGTTCCTCTCGCGGAAGACAAGTCTGAGGGTCCATGCACTTGCCTCACATTCCTAGGTATCCAAATTGACACTGAAAAGCAGCTGTGTAGGTTACCTCCTGAAAAGGTTCAAGCCATGTTACTTACGGTGCAATCGACTTTAACAGTCGTGATGTTTCCCTTCGCCAACTCCAATCCTTGCTGGGCCTCCTTAATTTTGCGGGCAGAGTAATCCCTATGGGGAGGGTTTTTAACAGAAGGTTGGAAAGTAAGTTAAAAGGGTCTCCCGCACCGTCGAAAAGAATTAGAGTCACTGAAGGCATGAAAGCTGATTTGCAAGTCTGGGAAGACTTCTTAAGGAATTTTAATGGCATCTGTCTTTGGCGCTCTTCCCCTACTTCTAGCCAATCGTTGCATTTGTTTACAGACGCAGCGGGGTCTAAAGGATATGGGGCCTATTTTCAGGGGCAATGGTCCGCAGGCCCTGGCCTTCAGACTGGAATGCAAAGGGTCTGACGCGAAACCTTACATTGTTAGAACTGTTCCGATAGTGCTAGCAGTTGAATTATGGGGAACATGCTTTGAAAATCAAGCGGTCATTTTCTGGACGGACAACCTTAGTGTTGTCCACGCAGTCAATAACCTATCAGCAACTTCGGCTGCGGTAGTCTGTTTGCTCAGACGCTTGGTGTTGCGTTGTTTAGAGCTTAATATTCAATTTCAAGCTCAGCATGTCCCCGGTGTTAATAATGTGCTTGCGGATGCTCTATCGAGATTCGATTGGGCGACTTTTAGACGTCTTGCTCCTAATGCTGCTCCAGCAGGTTTACCTGTCCTGGTTTTCTTTGGCAGCTTCTAAGTCGTGGATATCCCTGCTCCCTTTAGTACGGGCTTCACTAGCCCCGTCTACTTGGCGCTCTTACACGAGCTTGTGGGACGAATGGGAAAGATTCTGCCATCATCAAGATTTGGAAGCTGTGGAGGCATCTCAAGCTACATTGTGTGATTGGCTGGTGAGTCTCAGGCAGGCTGGGGTTCGGCATGGAGGTATTCACTCGCGGCTTGCGGCATTGTCATTTTTCTTTCGCACCATGGGCATGCCTGACCCAACTAGCGCTTTCTTTGTGCGGCAGGTAGTTAAAGGGTGGGGAAGATCGCAGCCCCAGCATAAAGACCCTAGGGAGCCCATTACCCTCGCTCGGCTTGAGCGGCTGGTGGAGGCGTTAGGGCAGGTTTGCGCTACGCCATACGAGTTTTCCCTGTTTCGTGCAGCCTTTGTCCTGGCTTATTCTGCAGCCCTTAGGGTTGGTGAATTAGTATCCCCCTCCAAGACACAACTTGACAGGGGCCTGTTGGCCGAACATTTACGGTTTGCAACAGATTCCCTGTTGCTCTATCTACCACGGTCAAAGACAGATCAGCAGGGAAAAGGGGTGTGGATTTCTATGCCCAAAACATCGGGATCGTGCTGCCCGGTATTAGCTCTTTCACACTTTTGGGAAGTGAGACCAGGCAACCCGGGGTCCCTGTTAATACATGCTGATGGTTGTGCGTTGTCCATTTACCAGTTTCGCAAAGTTTTAGCAAAGGCAGTGGCAGCTGCCGGTTTAGACGGAACCAGGATTGCCTCCCATTCTTTCCGTATAGGGGCTGCGACTAACGCTGCGATGACAGGTTCCTCAGCAGATGCTATTCGACATGTGGGTAGATGGCGGTCCAACAGATATCGCGGTTATGTTCGGCCAGTTGTTTAATGTTTCCCTTCAATTTCTGTGTTGTTTACACTGTTTGTCGTTGCAGGAACCGCACAGGGAGCCAGGAGAGTGTGGATTGTTGGGCACTCGTATGTCCATTGGGCATGCATCCGCTGTTTATCCCTCCCCGAGGGTCAGTCACTGGGTTTCCCTGCAAATAAAGCATCGATTAGATGGTTAGGGGAGAGGGGCATGTGTTGGCCTAGGTTAGCCCCCTTATTTCCGAGGCCCTAGTTCGCTGGGGTAAGCCCCACATATTGATTATTCACCTGGGCGGTAACGATGTGGGCGCCATTCCAGTGTTGGAATTGACAAAAATCATGCAGGCCGGGATTGCATGGATTAAGATCAGAATCCCTAACGTTGTAATCGGTGGTCTAATATTATTCCCAGACTGGAATGGAGGCACATGGTCAGTCATAGCGCAGCCTATCGAGTTAGGAAAAAGATCAATGCCTCGATTGGTAGGACCGTCACGGGAGTGGGAGGTTTCGTGGTTAAACACGACTCCATCACGTCCGACAAGCAGCATTTCTATAGAAGGGATAGGGTTCACCTGCAGAATGTAGCCCTAGATATCTTTATTGAGGATATTAAAAATTCTATAGGAACCCGCCTGTAAGCAGGTTGTGGTTGTTAGGTGGCGGCAAGGTTAGCATTATGTTATGCTATCTTGTGGCGGGAGGTAGCGACCCTGTTGCGTAGGGAATGGCGAAAAGGGGGTGAGCGATGACCAGTCTAAAAGTGGGAGGGGCGGATGTCCCCAAGTGCACGTGGGGTGCCCCTCCTTCCCCTTGCGGGTGGGTCACAAGAGCTCGACACCCCTCAGTAGCGTTTCCTTGAGCAGAGAGCCTCTCTGCTGCAGATTCCGTTTTGGGCCGCTTACCTCTTGCAGTGCTGGGTTATGTTTTAGGATAAGCGCTTGCCGCCATCTTGCCTGTTGTGCAGTTTTTTCTGATGCGTTCAGTTTAATAAATATTTTGCCCTGTGACGGTCAAATAGTTTACCCATAACCAGTTTCTGTGTCGTTATTTATTAGGTTAAGTTAAATAAAGTGTTAAGTTATATTTGTGTTAAGTTATGTAAGCCTCTCTGCTGGTAACAACTGATAGGCATTTAATCCCTTAAGACAGTGGAGGGACCAGCATGGGACTGAAACAAGCTAAGGGTTAATGCTGAAAGGAGTGAGATAGGAGAAGAGGCAGTGTGGGGTTAGTTGCAACAATGTTGCTAGTGTAGGGAGGAGCTCCCCTTCTTACCTTAAAAGTGTGCAACACTGATCACTGGCCCTCTTCTTCCTGGATCCTGAGCAGAGACGTTTTCCCGCCCTCCCTCCCTTTTTGGCAAGATGGCTACTCTAGCTAGTTAATTTACGGGACCTGGGCATGCCTAGTCAGGCTAGCCTTTGAAGTCCATAGCAGGATAGTTCCAGCTTTCCTCTCTGGATTTCTCAGTTCGAGCGGCTGGGATACAGAGACCTTCTCTGACACCCTCACGGCGGGAGGTAGCGACCCTGTTGCGTAGGGAATGGCGAAAAGGGGTGAGCGATGACCAGTCTAAAAGTGGGAGGGGCGGATGTCCCCAAGTGCACGTGGGGTGCCCCTCCTTCCCCTTGCGGGTGGGTCACAAGAGCTCGACACCCCTCAGTAGCGTTCCTTGAGCAGAGAGCCTCTCTGCTGCAGATTCCGTTTTGGGCCGCTTACCTCTTGCAGTGCTGGGTTATGTTTTAGGATAAGCGCTTGCCGCCATCTTGCCTGTTGTGCAGTTTTTTCTGATGCGTTCAGTTTAATAAATATTTTGCCCTGTGACGGTCAAATAGTTTACCATAACCAGTTTCGGTGTCGTTATTTATTAGGTTAAGTTAAATAAAGTGTTAAGTTATATTTGTGTTAAGTTATGTAAGCCTCTCTGCTGGTAACAACTGATAGGCATTTAATCCCTTAGTGATTTCACAGCATCACATTGTGTAATATTGTGTCTCTAGTCTATATAACTAATGTGTTGTGACAAAAGAGTTGACTAAGTGAGGGGGAAAAAGCCCCCCCTTCTCCCACCTATCTACTCCTATACCAACCCAAAGCCTAGTCTATTCTATTTTATCTTCTCTTTCCTGTCTCTCCTTCCAGGAGTTTAATAGATTCCAGGAATTGATAGATTTCATCCTTACTGCTAAAGATCTTTACCCTATCCTGCAAATAAGCTTTGACCTTATAGCAGGGAAAATTACAAAGGCTTTAAAACCTTTTTTATTTAACTCATTGCAGGCTGGGATCAGCTCTTTTCTTACTTTACTTGTCTCTAGTGTGTAATCTTGATTGATAGTGATGTTTTCTCCCTTGAACTGTAAGTTTGTAGTTTGTTTATAAGTACTAAAAAAAGTGATTTCAATTGAAAGTTCAAAGTCCTTACTATCACTGGTCTAGGGAGGTCTCTGGTGAAGTTATTACTTCTCATTATATGGATTCTATGTGCTCTTTCTAGCTAGGTAACTGATTTTCTTTAAGTGTAATTAGTGCTTCTGGTTTAACTGTTATAGGAATCCCTAGGGCTTGATTTATCAAGCCTCTACGGCTGCAAGTTCTCTCAAGAACTTGCTCATCGTGATTTATCAAGCAGCGGTCACCAGACCGCTGCTTCCCTAACATCTACGCCACCTCTATTGTGGCGAAATTCAATCTCCTCGGTCGAGTCCGACCGAGGAGATTGACAGCTCCTGCTTGCGCGTGATTGGCTGTGCGCGGGCAGGGGGAGGGATTGCATGCGAGCGCAATGGCGAATACCTGCGGGTAATTTCGCCCCACCACAGGCGAGCTGAGGCATACAGGGGTGCGTATACACGCCCCTGTACGCCTCAGCGTTAATAAATCTAGCCCCTAGTATTCTTATTTTGCCTTGAGAGATTCTCTAGTTCTCAAGTTACAGTTCAGGCAGGCACAGGTTAATCCAAAAGAGTTGTCAGGCAAAGCAGAGATCAAGTTAGAGTTCAGGCAAGCACAAGATAACATAGAAAAAATGTACCCAGGATACAGATGAATCCAACAAACAGGCAGTGAGGATCTGAGATGCTGGAAAATTAAGGACCCGTCTGACATTATCAGAATGGGCCGGCACAGAGAGACTGCATCACGTTGCTAGGCAACATGAAGCAGCAAGCAGAGAACAGATCCAAGAACGATGGCGGCATGGTTGGAAGCGGCAGATCGTGACAATACCTCTAACCCTACAAATGAGAAGTGGGACAGGTATATCCTAGCTAAATCAGAAAGAGAGCTATTTAAAAAGCAAGAGTTATATCAAGAAGATATGAGTTATAGCACGTTAAAATTAAAGCACGTAAAGTCTGCCCAATATTGTTCCTAGGATTATTAGAACTGAACAAAATAATAATATGATTGAGGCAAACAAAAAATCAAAGTGTAAGATATACTGATACTAAAGATATTAGTAATACATTGCTTGAGTAATATTAATATATCTATACTACATGTGAGGTAAATGAACTGAATAGGAAGACATTTTGGGATAAAATATCTTTGCCCTAGATTTATTCTGATGATTTGCAATTCCTGAATCAAAAGTATATCCATAAAATAAATATAGACAACTCCATATGGAATTTTACAAAATGATGCCAGATGTCATTATACCTACCTTAGTTAAATGAATACTACTGTTGTAAGAATATATGTAACCAACCTGCCTCTATTTATATCTATTCAGCCATTCTGCACTAACACAATGAACTGTTTTTTTTATTTTTGCTGATCTGTATGTTTACTATACAGTTGTTTTCTTCCTGATATGTACAACAAGAATATTGTGTTGTTTTTTTTTTGCATTTATATGAAGGTAGACAGTTCTTGTGATTTATTTTTGTTCCTCTGTTACATTGGAAAATAAAGTTTTAAAAAAACAAAACAAAACAAAAAAAAACACTGAACTGTTGTATTGTCAAACTTAGTCTGCTGACATCTGTTCTTAGATAAATAACCTTTTTATCTGGTTGTTAATCATAACTATGCCTTTTCTAGCATTAAAGGGACAGTCTACACCAGAATTTTTATTATTTTAAAAGATAGATAATCCCTTTATTACCAATTTCCCAGTTTTGCATAACTAACACATTTATAATAATATACTCTTAACCTCTGTGATTATCTTGTATCTAAGCTTCTGCAAACTGCCTCTTTTTTCAGTTCTTTTGACAGACTTGCAGTCTAGCCAATCAGTGCCTGCTCCCAGATAACTTCTCGTGCACAAGCACAGTGTTATCTATATTAAATATGTGAACTAACACCCTCTAGTGGTGAAAAACTGTTAAAATGCAATCTGAAAGAGGTGGGCTTCAAGGTCTAAGAAATTAGCATATGAACCTCCTAGGTTAAGCTTTCAACTAAGAATACCAAGAGAACAAAGCAAAATTGGTGATAAAAGTAAATTGGAAAATTGTTTAAAATTACATGCTCTATCTGAATCATGAAAGTTTATTTTGGCCTAGACTGTCCCTTTAACATAGTCTCATTTTATTCAGCCTTATCTTTTTAACAAGGTCAGCATTTCCGTAACCATGCCTTTTCTAGAGTAAAGGGACAGTGCAGTCACCTGAAAAATTTGATAGACAGATAGTTAAAGCATCAACTGTGCAAAATACATATAGATTAATATTTTTCAAAAACTAAATTTGTAAAAATATAATTTTACATTTGCCGCTCCTGTGTATTTTTACAACAATGCTGACACTCCCTAAAGAAAGGTCTGAGCTGAAAGAGAAGTTAGCGCGCCTCCCCCCTCCAATAACAAATTCTATATGTAAATAAGCCGTGCACAGATGAGAATAACTATGATGTGAAGCACTATGTGCTGAGGTGGACAAAATACTGGCTCTGAGCAGTCCAGGGCTCAGGGCTGATACCGGGAGAGCAGAGCGAGTGGAGGTTGCTACTTCAGTAGAGGCTGAGCTTCCGAGGTCTAGGCTAGTAAGCAGAGAGGCTGATTGAGCAGTGAGAGACAAGTGCTGTAAGTGCAGGGACCACAAGACATCTGCTGTTTCCAGCTCCTACAAAGCCCCTGTATCCTAATGCTGCTGGTACACAAATCAAGATAAGTGGGATTATTGCGGCTATCACACCTAAGAGACCGGCAGGGTCAGAGTGTGGACATCCAGAAGCTAACTCTGCCTACACATCAATAATCTAACTATTGGAGAAAGCTTGCAGTAGCACTGTGCACTGCCGCATCTATGAAAAAGTCTGCTACTGGGCAAAGAATGCTGCCGATGCCTGGGATGTCTGGGATGTCCACACTCTGACCCTGCCGGTCTCTTAGGTGTGATAGCCGCGATAATCCCACTTATATTGATTTGTGTACCAGCAGCACTAGGATACAGGGGCTTTGTAGGAGCTGGAAACAGCAGATGTCTTGCAGTCCCCCCTTACAGCAGTTGTCTCTCACTGCTCAAGTGCTTCTGTTTACCATCTTGGGCACTCGTGCCATGGGATCTCCACCACCGGTCTAATGTTTGTAGCAAATAAATGAGCAAAATTCAGCCTATAGGTTACCAGTTTGCTAAACAACCCCTGGTAATTACATCTAGTTTTAGTAATTGCTTACGAAAATGTCGATCACACCTGTCAACTCTCCCTTAAACAACGTCTGTTAGCTACTAAAGGCCTGTTCTTATATGCAGAGTGTCTGTGTGTTTGGTACCCTTTACAAAGAATAACAGCAGAAAAGTAATCACTGCTGAACACGGATGCGCATTTATTAAGTGCTGGTCTGTGTTCACTCTAGCAGTGACGTCACCATGGGGGCTGGAACATGTGCTCCTGTGGCCGCACGGCCCAAAAAAACCCCAAATAGATATTGTTATGAGCAGCTTAAAACGGATCTTTACAAAAATAAAAGACTTGGTTATAAAACGATTTAGTAAAAAAGCCACATACACATAGCTTTAGTTTTGATTGTTAATTATATTAAAAATAGGTCTTGATTTGGGTAAACTGTCCCTTTAACATAGTCTCATTTCATTCAGTCTTATCTTTTTAACAAGGTCAGCCTTTCCCAGTTTTTGGTTCTTTACATAAACAATCTTATGTCTAAAGTTCTGTAACTTTCCACTGATTATGTTGCAATAAGGGGGCGTGTATGAAGCAATTTACAACATATGTGATGTAAACTATATAACCACAGCACTGTTGATAATAAACAGAGCAGACTTGGGCTATATTCTGTGTGCATGTCTGATCTTGCTCTCCAAGGCCTTGTATGGTGGATTATTATCCTCTACTATAACTTTAATTTTTAAGAGAAAGACCCGTAATCCCCTTCATTTTATGGACCCTTCTACTTAATAAAAAAATAATACAAACTTTTAATGTATAACACTGCAAAGAGATTAAAAAAATGAAACCTCTTGCTTTATATTTCTCAATCTGGGTTTATGGTGGGTAGAAATCCTGTGAAAAATATACGTAAAGACTTTTTAGTTTTAGATCATCATTGGAATAAACCAACTACAAATAAATCACATCATAAGGTCGATTCTGCTCTATTGAAAACCGAGGCTTAAAAGGCATTCAACTCCATAGAATAGGATTATGTTTATTCTACTTGAGATCATTTTAGATTTAGTTGTAAACATTTTTTTATTGTCAAAGAAGTCTCAACATTTGCCAAACAAGACATTTGCAACAAATAGTTAGGTTACATCACATAATTGAGCAATACATATTAGCCGCCCACCACATAACAGACATGGAATGGTGGTACTGTATACAATATTGTTGCTAAAAGACAATACATATTGGCCTTCTGGCTTTTTATGATAAGCATGAAAAGACCTCCCCAACAATCAATCGCATTTATAATATAAAGGAGAAGAGACGTAGTGGTAAGAGGACCTCTGGAGAAGAGGAGAAAGAAGAAGAGAGAGAGGAGGAAAAGAAGTTTGAGCACCTGTGGGGTAGTTTTCTTAGAGAGTCTGGTATTTTATAATACTAGGGATCTCCTGGTTTGCATTCTGACTGTATCTTCCCATACTGTCCACTCCTCCCATATCTGCAGGAATTCCTGCCTTTTATCTAATAAATTAGATGCTATGCTTTCCATCTGGTGATAGAATCTGATTTTATTTAATATGATATCATAGTGGGGTACAGTTGTTTTCCAATATTTCGCTATTACCGTTCTAGCAGCCGTACATATAATATTCACTAGTTTTAAGGAGTGTTTGTGTAATCCTGGAATAGGAGCATGTAAGAGAGCCTGCTCCATATTCAGTGTAATCTGCCTATTAAAAATCTTACTCAATAAATCTGAAGTCGCCTCCCAAATTTTAGCACTTTCAGGACACTCCCACCACATATGGGTATATGTGCCCTCTGATGGGCAGCCTCGGTAGCACCTAGGTATACCTTCTAGTTCTGTTACCGATTGAAGATGATGTAATCTACCCGGGTAATTGTACCATCTGTATGTTACCTTAATATAGTTCTCCTTTAAGTTTGCGCTAATGGAGCAGGCTAAACCTTTTTGGATTATGCTTGCCCATTCTGTTAAGTCCCAAGAAAGGTTAGCTTCTTTTTCCCATTTTTTAATGTAGTAAGGTTTCTCTGACCTTTGTTTAGTGAATAAAAACTGATATAGTCTAGATATAGTACCTCTAGTCCTAGTGGTTGAACTGCAGAGTTTCTCATATAATGTAGTGCCGCTTGAAACTCGCGATCTATTTGCTTCTTCTATCTTAGCTCTTAATTGGAAGTAGTGAAACCAGGAATGTGGTGTAGAGGGTGGAAGAGAGTTATATTGTTGGAACGAGATCGTCTCAGAGTTACAGGATGTGTCAGCTATCCTATATAGGCCTTTGTTAGCCCAAATCGTGCTAACTTTATCTTTGTTGTTATGTTTGTCTAGAGGTAGGGATAATGGCGTGAGAGGTGAACCCACGGGAATTAATTTATACTTATTTTGTGACCTATCCCAGATCCCTAACGTATGCGCAATTGAAATAAATCTTTTCCATGAGTCTGGTCTGTCTTTTTTTGAGGTCCAGAAAATCTGATAAACCGGGTATAAATTTAACATGTCACTCTCTATCTGAACCCATGCTAAGTCGCTCTTAGAGTTGTGTAGGAGTGCTGTTTGGGCTAGTCTAGCGGCCTTAAAATAAATTTGTAAGTCAGGGACTCCCAATCCTCCTTCAGTTTTAGGCAGCAATAAAGTCCTCCTATTTATTCTAGCTTTTTTATTAGCCCATATAAACTCCAACATCTGTTTTTGGACTTTCTCAAGATCCTTTGAGGGGATAACTATAGGCAGAGATCTAAAGAGATATAATAATTTTGGGAGTATCACCATTTTACTAACTACCATCTTACCATAGAATGAAATTTTATATGTGCTCCATATCTTCATTTCTTTATGTAGGTATTTGTATAAAGGGGGGTAGTTGAGTT
Organism: Bombina bombina; assembly: GCF_027579735.1. Lineage (NCBI taxonomy): Eukaryota > Metazoa > Chordata > Amphibia > Anura > Bombinatoridae > Bombina > Bombina bombina. The sequence goes on from NC_069503.1 coordinate 117,146,399, forward strand.
TGTATAAGTCATCAAGGTTATAAGGGATTAAGACTCCTAAATATTTAATTGCATTGGGGGCCCATTTGAAATCGAAGTTTATCTCCAATAACTTTTTAGTGTGGGGAGGGAGGTGCACTTCTATGGCTTCACATTTGTCATTATTAATTTTGTACCCAGACAAATTGCCAAAGTTAGATAGGAGGTCGTATAGGATTGGGAGGGATAGCAGGGGTTTACTTATTGTTAATATGATGTCATCTGCAAACAACGAGAGTTTGTGTTCTGTTTTGCCTACCATTATTCCAGCTATATTGCTCTGGTTTCTGATGCTTGCTGCTAAGGGCTCAATGCATATGGCAAAGAGCAAGGGCGACAGGGGACAACCCTGTCTGGTGCCATTATGAATATGTATTCTTTTAGATTGGTATCCTGCTATCCTAAGATACGCCGTTGGGCTGGTGTATATGGCTTGAATTGCTTTAACAAAGGAGCCCGATATGCCGAACTGCGAAAGAGTCTCAAGCATATAGTCCCAATGGATCCTATCAAAGGCCTTCTCTGCATCTAAAGAGAGGAACAGAGAAGGCACTTTTTCGTTTGTTGCAAAACTGATAAGATCAATAACCTTCCGCACATTGTCAGGAGCCTCCCTCCCCATAATGAATCCCACTTGGTCATTTACTATTAGTTTGGGTATATGTGAGTTTAGTCTCGTGGCCATAATTTTAGTAAGGAGTTTGAGGTCTAAGTTTATGAGTGATATTGGTCTATAGTTTTTACAATGGAACTTGTCTTTCCCTGGTTTAGGAACCACGCAAATTCTAGCCGTTAATAAATCATTTGGGATTGTGCCTCCCTGCATTATATAGTTAAACATCTCCGCTAAGTGGGGGACAAGATCCATTGAGAATTTTTTGTAGAAGCTACCTGAATATCCATCAGGCCCAGGAGCTTTGTTGCTTTTAAGTTGTTTGATAGCTATAAGAATTTCTTGGGTTGTAATGGGAGCATTCAACTGATCTAAGGCTGTTGAATCAAGGGTGGGTAAATGGCATTCTTTTAAAAACTCCCGTATTTTATTACTTCTAGATTCTGTATGGCACTTTGGTAATTGGTATAGAGACTGGTAAAAGTCCGCAAAGGAGTTGGCGATGCGCTGGGGATCATTAGTTATGGAGCCTGATTTAGTCTGTATCTGAGGAATGGAAGACGCTCTAGTAATATTTCTAATTTTTCTGGCAAGCATTCGGTCAGGTTTATTTGCATATATAAAATACTGAGCATCAACCATCCTCAGATTTGCTATTGCTTCTTCATCAAGTAATTTATTTAATTCTGCCTTTTTGGATGCAATTAATTTAATTAAGTTGGGGTTTCTATCCGCTATTACTTGTGTATTAAGCTTCTCGAGCTCTTGTTTTCTCTCTATAATTATTTGTTTTTTCTGCTTATTTAGGTTAGCTTTCTCATGAATTAATACACCTCTAAGGAAGGCCTTGAATGCACCCCAAATATACAGAGGGTTCGGGGTTGAATTTTTGTTATCTGTCCAAAAGTGACTAATTTGTTGGGTGAGTTTTTGACATATAATTTCATTCCTTAATAGTGAGGGGTCCAAGGACCAAGATCTGTCTCTAGAGGGGTCGAACAGGCCTTTAATTGACATTTCCACAATAGAGTGGTCGGACCAGCTAGTTTGCGCTATATTTGCATTGGTTATTAGTGGACATAGGATCTGACTGGCAAAAATATAATCAATTCTGGAAAAAGAATTGTGGGCTGCAGAATAGTATGTGTAGTTCCTAACCCCTAGATTACGGATTCTCCAAGTATCTAACAAGTTGTGATCTAGGATAAAATCACTTAATATTTTTTTTGAAGATAGTCCAGTGGTAGGGGATCTGTCCAATCTGCCATTTAGAGTAAGATTAAAGTCCCCCCCAATAATAATTTTGTGTTTTTTCCATGAGGTTAAGAGTTTACTGATTTTAGCTAGGAAATGACCCTGGTTATCGTTCGGGGCATATATATTTCCCAATACTATTGAGTTCCCATGAATTTTCCCCCTAAGTATTATAAATCTACCCTCAGGATCTCTAATTACTTCTTCTTCCTGGAAGTTTAGGGATGCGTGCAGAATAATAGAGACTCCTCTTTTTTTCTGTTGACCGAATGAATGGTATTGTATCGGAAAGGCCTTGTCCCAGTATTTTGGGTTTTGTGTGGAAGTGAAGTGGGTTTCCTGTAATAGTATTATATGTGCCTGTTTGCTTTTGTATTCTGCAATAGCTTTTTTTCTTTTGACGTGTGAGTGAAGCCCTCGCACATTATGAGATAGTATGTTAATTGACATTATGTAGTAGGGTTGTTAAGCTAATATGTAATCTAATAGTGACATGAAAAGGCCAGAACAAATGCTGTTTGTGAGAAGTCTCAGTCCTACCTTGTAGTATCAGTGCGTTATACCACCACCTTTGTCTCGTAGACTTGATCCCCCAGATGCTCAAAGAAGGATAGAAAAGAACTGAAGAGAAGAGAAAAACATAAACTGTGAACAAAACATTGCGTATAAATATAAACATTAGTATCGGTGCGAGATACCTAGTTTCCCTATATATAGGAACATTGGCTACAAGGTGTATGCATAATATCAGTAACAGCGACAGATGATTTAGTTCTATATGGAACAAGAACGACAAACCAGGATAATTTAGATAAAGTCTATTAAAGTAATCAGGGAACAGTGTTTAGTCTATACTCGCCTTGGTTTTCAAACTAACTGCTCTATCAGTGGCTAATTGGATTAACTGATAGCAAATGAATGTGGCATGGATGTATTTTAGTGAGGCCAGGAGGGGCCGCCTATTACCAGTGATGAAAGTATTGTGCCACTTAACATTAAGCTGAGCTATTGTAAATAGACTAGTGTAAGTAAACTAAGCTAAATAGAACTATAACTCTAAGGAAGCTGCCTCTCTGCTAGGCAACTATTTGACCATGAGAACAGTAGTCATACAGTTTATATATAGAACCCGGACTTTCATAATTTAGATGTTTCTCATAAGTTCTGCAACTTGGTGTGGAACACACGACACTCACTAGTGTCCAACTTACAGTCTCTAAGGAGCACCTGAGGCAGGAACTTTTATCGGTTAGCTACAGCCTGCGATTGATGGGTTGGTTCTGTATTTACAGTATCATCAGGTCTGTTGTGTGGGTTTGAGCTTCTAGGAACTTTGTTCCACATTTGTTGTATCTGTTTCCTTGGCGTCCTAGGTGGTAATGGCATGGGAGAGTCCACATCTCTAAGTTGTAATCGTCGGAGCAGGTCTGTTCCCTCCTCAACGGAGGTGCAGGATGTTACGGTTACCCTTAGTCTCGCTGAGAGATGGACCGCTTAGTAGCCTGGATTCCTATTGCTGAAGAGGGGAAAACTGCTTTCCATAGTATTCTATATGAGTCTCGCAAATGTAGAATAATCCCCCTTAGCTGTAGTACAGCTAGGATACCCTTCTGCCCACAAAAACGAGTCAACGCTGCGATTGAGGGACAACCAAGAACTGAGGACTGGGATGCCCAGCCTGCTTTTTATTTAGGTTACATGCACACAGGGCACTCCCAGGGGGGGGAAGCATAAAATCCCCCATCACACATTTAGACAAAGCCTTGGACAGGCCACCGCAGATAACAAGTACACACACGAAAACAATTGAGTCCTTCTTATCACCTAGCAGTGAATGCTTATCACAACCTTAATTACAGTACACAATATGCTAGGAAACCTGCCTCAGAAAATAGTTTTCTCAAAACTGAACAGAGTTAACCCTTTATGAAATGATACTTGTTACAGTTTTCTTGGAGCCCTTCTTAGGCGCTGGCTTGGCTGGTTCAGGCATTGCTGCTGGGAAATAAGTTTCTTCACAACAAAATAACTAATGCTTCTGTAACAGTGCTCCCTTTCTGTGGAACACTCTGGCAGACACGGTCTGACCCCTTTTCGGGGCAGACTAAGGCTGTCCAGACCGCTGGTTATGCGGGGCTGAGGTCGGTTTGTCTGGACAACCCGTCGGCGTTGCCATTCTGTTTCCCAGGTCTGTAAGTAATGGTGAAATTGAAGGGTTGCAACGATAAACTCCAACGTAATAGCCTGCCATTATCTCCAGAGACCCGGTTCAGCCACACCAACGGGTTATGGTCGGTGACCAGAGTGAACTCCTGCCCATATAAATAGGGAGTCAATTTCTTTAATGCCCACACCAAAGCCAAACACTCCTTTTCGACCGCTGCATAGCTGACTTCGCGGGGCAGGAGCTTCCGGCTGATGTAGGCAACTGGATGCTCCCCTCCATCTTCGCCTACTTGGCTGAGGACGGCTCCCAGCCCGAACATGGAAGCATCTGTGTGGACGATAAAACGTTTGTTAAGGGCTGGAGCCGCCAAGACAGGAGCGTTAATTAGAGCATTTTTGAGAGCCTGGAAAGCCGTTTCACAGTGGGGAGACCACAGGACCTGTCGAGGTAAGTTCTTCTTGGTCAAGTCGGTCAGGGGTTTGGCAAGTGTGCTGTAGTCTGGTACGAACCGTCTATAGTACCCTGCCGTGCCCAGGAAGGCTAGGACCTGAGTCTTAGTGATGGGGGTGGGCCAATTGGCGACAGCTTCTATCTTGGCCGGCTCTGGTCGCTGCTTTCCACACCCCACCCGGTGACCCAGGTACTGTACCTCGGCCATCCCAAAGTGGCATTTTTCTGGCTTCAGAGTCAGGCCAGCAGCCCGGATCTGATCCAGAACCATTCCTATGTGAGCTAAGTGGTCCTCCCATGACTCACTGTGGATCGCTATGTCGTCCAGGTAGGCGCAAGCAAAACTCTGGAAGCCATCCAGGAGCCTATCCACCAAGCGCTGGAATGTAGCTGGGGCATTCTTCATCCCAAACGGCATTACCCTAAACTGATATAAGCCGAATGGGGTGACGAATGCCGACTTGGGGATAGCCTCCGGGGCCAGGGGAATCTGCCAGTAACCTTTGCAGAGGTCAATAGTGGTCAGGTAATTTCCCCTGGCTATACGATCGAGTAGCTCGTCTACCCTGGGCATAGGGTAAGCGTCCGTCACGGTCTTTTCATTGAGCCTCCGATAGTCTACGCAGAACCGGGTGGTCCCATCTTTCTTGGGCACCAAGACAACTGGGGAGGCCCAGGGACTATCGGAGGGCTCAATTACCCCGAGTTGGAGCATCTCATCGATCTCCTTCTTCATTCCTATCCTAACTGCTTCGGGGATTCGGTACGGAGCCTGGCGCAAGGGAGCTTGTCCCGGAGTATCTACCTGGTGGGTGGTTAAAGTAGTGTACCCTGGCTTCGGGGAGAAGGTGAGGTGTTTGGACTGTAGGAGTTGGTTGAGCTGCTCCCTTTCAGTGGGGCTAAGTCGGTCTCCTATCTGAACCTGAGCCACTATACCTGTGGGGAGACTCTTTTCTAATAGGTCTGGAATGGGTAGACTGTCGGGGCCTTCCTGAGGGGAACAACATATGGCCGTCACGTTCTCTGGTCGCTCAAAATATTCCTTGAGCATGTTTACATGGAATGTCTTTCTAAGATTGTTGTCGTGGCAGCTAGCTATCACATAAGTGGTGTCTCCCCTTTTCTCTACGATCTGGTAGGGGCCCTGCCAGGACGCCTGCAATTTGTCTGTCTTCACCGGCTTAAGTACTAACACCTTTTGTCCTATGGTAAAGATTCTCTTTCGGGCCCCCCGATCGTACCATACTTTCTGTCTTCTCTGGGCCGACTGGAGATTAGCCCGCACGGATTTGGCTAATTGCTCCATTCGGTCCCTGAGTTCCAGCACGTATGGCACAATGGGGACACCGTCAGTCTCCATCTCTCCCTCCCAGTGCTCCCGGATCAGGTTTAGGGGTCCCCGTACCTTTCTTCCGTAGAGCAACTCGAAGGGAGAGAACCCTGTCGTTTCCTGGGGCACCTCCCGATAAGCAAAAAGGAGGTGCGGCAGGAAGCGTTCCCAGTCTCGGTATTCCTGAGTGAACGTCTTGAGCATTTGCTTGAGGGTCCCATTGAACCTCTCACACAGCCCGTTCGTCTGGGGGTGGTATGGGGAGCTCAGGAGGGACTTAATTTTGCAAACCTGCCAGAGTTGTTGGGTCAATTCAGCCGTAAATTGGGTGCCTCGGTCGGATAGGATTTCTTTTGGAAATCCTACACGGGAGAACACCTGTACTAGTGCATTCGCTACCGTATCCGCTTGTATGTTGGATAGGGCGACAGCCTCTGGGTACCTGGTAGCGTAGTCCACTACGGTAAGAATGTAGCGCTTACCGGAGGGACTAGGGGTAGCCAGTGGTCCCACTAGGTCAATAGCAACCCGGCTGAAGGGTTCCTCTACAATGGGCATATTTACTAGATGGGCTTTAGGGTGATCGCCTCGCCTTCCTACTCGTTGACACACATCGCAGGTGTTACAGTAAGTTCTAACGTCGGCGTGTACCCCTGGCCAAAAGAACGTGTGAGTAATGCGGTGTAGGGTACGGGTTACAGCTAGGTGGCCTGCTAAGGGGATGTCATGGCCTATCTTGAGGATTTCTTGACGGTATTTGTGGGGCACTACCAGCTGTCGCCTACGCTGTCCCCTTTTCTCTGTCCAGCGGTATAGTTTCCCTTTTTCCCATAAGAATGTTTCATTATCTGCCCCGCCCCCTCCGGTCTCTGCTCGTTCCCGGTACTTTTGTAAGGTCGGGTCAGTCTTAGACTCTGTCTCGAAAGCATCTGGGGTGTCCCAGGGTATGGGGCCTAACATGTCAGGCAATGTCGGGGTAGGTCTTACCTGTGTCTCCCGCACTGGTGAGAGTTCTCGCTCCGTCCGGGCTTGGGCCCGTGTAGTCACTGGGTCCGCCTCGTTGTTGCATACTGGAGCATAGGCAGAAGTCATGGGGCCCAAATCATTGCCCAGTAGTACTTCGGCAGGTAAATTATCCATTATGCCCACGTTCACAGCCCCCTTTCCCGCTCCCCAATCAAGATGCACTTTAGCTGTTGGAATTTTGTACACATCCCCCCCCCCACTCTAACGGCCACAGTCTGTCCAGATCGCTTGTGCTCCGGCACCAAATGACTCTGTACCAGCGTGATAGTAGCCCCTGTGTCTCTCAATCCCTCGGTAGATCGCCCCTCGAGCCATACCTTCTGCCGATGGTGCTGGCGGTTATCTGAGGCAGCATATACAGGGTCCGCCTCGTGAAGCGGCCCCAAATATTCCTCCATAGGGGCCTCTTGGTTAACACAGAGGGTCCGGGCCGGACGATATGCCCCAGAGGGGTAATTGTAATTCCTGGGTGTCTGGTGCGTATTAAGGGGCAGCTAGCCATGAAATGCCCTGGTTGCTTGCATCGGTGGCAAGTCGGTCTGGGACGCTCAGAGCTGTTATTGGGTGGTCCTGAGTGTCGGGCGGGCCCTGCGGGCACCGGGGCTCGGAATTCAGCACGAGGGGGTGCACGGTAAACCTCTCTGGGTTCGTGAAGACGGGAGTCATAATGTTCATCGGCCAATTTGGCTGCTTCTTCTAAGGTAGAAGGTCGCCTGTCTCGCAGCCATTCCTTCCCTTGCTGTTCCATGCCATTATAAAAATGTTCTAAGAGAAACAATTGTAAAATTTCCTCACCAGTCACCGCTTTACTTCCGCTCATCCAGTGATTTGCCGCTCTCCGCATTCGGTGCGCCCATTCCATATGGGTATCGTTAGGCTTCTTTTTCGTGCCCCGAAACTGTCGGCGATACGCGTCCGGAGTTACTGCGTACCGTCGCAACAGTGTCTCCTTAACTAGCTCATACTGTGTCACTTCCTCAGCACCCAGAGTACGAAAGGCTTCCAGGGCTCGCCCGGATAGTTTCCCAGACAATATCGTGGGCCACTCCCTGTTGGGAATCTGGTGCAGGGCACATTGCCTTTCGAAGTCCGCCAAATATTCATCAATCCCTGTCTCGCTCTCTAGGAAGGGTCGAAATGCCGCATAGGGTATCTTGGGCCTCCCAGCATTTTCGACAGGGATGATTACCTGCGGGGCTTCAGCATTGCGGTGTGCGTTCGCTAGGTTGAGTTCGTGGGCTCGAGTCTCTCGTATATCCTTGTCCGCTTCCGCCATCAACTGCTGTACCAATTCCATGGAGGGGTTCGGCCCGTACAGTGAGAGCCTCTCCCGAACAATCCTGGTTTTTTCGTCACTAATCGTGGTCGGTGTTTCCGCCATTGTGAAGCTCTGATCCAGTTCGGTCAATTCTGCGATCAGCTTTCTCCTCGGCCGGTTGCTGGCGTACCCCCCTCTGCTTTCAAGTAAATCCTTTAGGGTTGTACGCTTCAATTTTTCGTAAGCGCTCTCCATCCGTTCTGTACCTCTCCTAGGAAATCCAGGAAAAATCCCACCGCTGCCGCCAAATGTTACGGTTACCCTTAGTCTCGCTGAGAGATGGACCGCTTAGTAGCCTGGATTCCTATTGCTGAAGAGGGGAGAAACTGCTTTCCATAGTATTCTATATGAGTCTCGCAAATGTAGAATAATCCCCCTTAGCTGTAGTACAGCTAGGATACCCTTCTGCCCACAAAAACGAGTCAACGCTGCGATTGAGGGACAACCAAGAACTGAGGACTGGGATGCCCAGCCTGCTTTTTATTTAGGTTACATGCACACAGGGCACTCCCAGGGGGGGGAAGCATAAAATCCCCCATCACACATTTAGACAAAGCCCTTGGACAGGCCACCGCAGATAACAAGTACACACACGAAAACAATTGAGTCCTTCTTATCACCTAGCAGTGAATGCTTATCACAACCTTAATTACAGTACACAATATGCTAGGAAACCTGCCTCAGAAAATAGTTTTCTCAAAACTGAACAGAGTTAACCCTTTATGAAATGATACTTGTTACAGTTTTCTTGGAGCCCTTCTTAGGCGCTGGCTTGGCTGGTTCAGGCATTGCTGCTGGGAAATAAGTTTCTTCACAACAAAATAACTAATGCTTCTGTAACACAGGAGTAGGTTGATTTATTAAACAGAAACACAAGTCTGAATGGGAAAGACCACCTGTATCTAATTTTTGCTTTTGTGAGAGCCATGGTGATTGGCTTGAGTTCCCTTCTCTTGCGCAGTGTGATGGGAGATAAGTCGGCAAAAAATTGAAGGTGGTGCCCCTCAAATTCAATATGTTGTTGAGTTCTGGTGACCTGGAGGAGTTGCTCTTTGGTAGTATAGTAGTGGAACTTGAGGATCACATCCCTAGGTGTGTTTGGGATATTAGGTTTATTCAAGGCTCTATGAATTCTGTCAGTTATAAACATATTCTCTTCTACTTCTGGTAGCAGATGTCGTAAGATTCTAAGTAGAACCTCGTTGAGCTTATCGTATGTTTCAGGTAGGTTTCTGATTCTGACATTAGACCTCCTAGATCTATTTTCCAGGTCTTCGAGCTGGGATTCTATTTGCTCTATTTTATCATGTTGAGTCTGTACAGAATTCTGTATGATTGGGAGTTCTTCAATGATTTCTGTAACTTTGTCCTCCAACTCAGAGGTTCTCTGGCCAATTTCTTTTATATCGTTTCTGATATCTAGTATTGCAGCTTTTAATTCTATCTGAAATACCTCTTTAATTTGCTGTACCAGGGAGTTATTTGAGGGTTGCTGCGGCTCTTCAGAACTGGTGTCTAGTGTATGATCCGACATTTCCCCCTCTTGAGTAATACTTTTGGTTTGACTTGTAGACTTCTTTTTCGCTTGTGCCTTAGATAGACAATCTTTGACTGATTGTGTTTTTCCTTTCATTGTATGCGAGGAGATAGGTGCTAGTAGTGTCTCCTGTCTGAGTACCGGGTGATTCTAGCATGCCATTAAGACCGAAACTGATGAGTCGTCTTATGTTGCTGTCAGTGAGTCGCTGTTTAAAAAAGCATATTTAACACCTTGTGCACCAACATGTATGACCTAAGTGAACATATTTCTAATTGGTACACCTACCCACCAAGCATTATTTCCTCTGGATTGTTTGATAATGGATAGGGCATTCAGCTTGTGAAGGCCTGCTTGTATCTCAGAGCCCGTAGTTTACCATCTTGGATCTGAGACAGGAGCCTTAGTTATTTCCTCTAATGTGGAGTAAAGCAGCCAAATCCTCTATTTAGCAGTGCAGACACCTTTTAAATCGCTACTTCCAGATGCAGGTACATGCCCTGGAAGTGCGCAGTACATACAGATAGTTATTATGTCTTTTACTGGGTGTAGTTGTTTCTGCTTCCCATACAAGATAAAATAAGTCTTTCTACCTCTCCCAGTAGGCTTATATTGTGACCTTCCCCAGTGTGCTAAAGCTTTAGTGACCCTTTTCAAAGTGCGGCTTGTGCTGTCTCCTCTTGGGGCCTAGGGGGGTAACTTGTATAAGGGCTCACTGAGGAAGGGGCTGTGAATCCTGGTTGCCTTTGCAGTTTATTTGTATAGCTGAGTATTGCAGCGCTGTGGGGTACTACTGGTACTCGTAGATGTCAGCTGAGAGATTGCAGTGTGGATAAGGGCTTAAAGACACAATATGGCGTCTTTTCCCGCCAAGTGCTGTCCGCTACTGTGATGTAAGTTAGATGGCCCCCAAACCCTCTCCGGGCTCAATGACTGTAGGCTGTTATTTATTCTAATAAAGTCCCCAGCCTATCATATGTGTATCTGTGCCTTGGAGTGATAAGTTGTTACCTCCTTGCAGCGTTGGCACCCTTCGGCAACTTGCGTGGCTTTCTGTCCGACAGTGATGGCAGCCGCTTTCTGTGTTCGGCGATCCTGTTCACCTCTCCTGAGGAATATCAATTGCGGATGCCGCGTTATGTCTCACCACCTTCTGTATCAATAATGTAGAGTTTGCGGCTCTGTTCAGCCGCCGGAGCGGAGCCCCGACCCTCCGGCAGCTGAAGTTGTAGGCAGTGTCAGCCGGGCTGTGAGTCCCTCCGGTTACGTTGAAAGAAAACGTTTTGCTGGACTAACAAATCAGGCTCTGATCTTCCTATTATCTAATGAGATTGATTTCAGATAAAAGTCTCTTAATAATAGGGTATATTTTGTGCACAATCTTTTGGCTGCACAGGAGCTCCCTAAAAACACGTCCAGCTTCTATGGCTGCTGGCCACGCCCCCTCGAGATCATTTTAGATTTAAAGGCCACTTTCTGCAATGTTCTACACTTATTATACAAAAACCCTTTTCAAATTTATTGACTAATAAACTTGCCCCACCTAAAAAACAAAATTTATGCTTACCTGATAAATTTCTTTCTTTTGCGATGTACCGAGTCCACGGATTCATCCTAACTTGTGGGATATTGTCCTTCCTGACAGGAAGTAGCAAAGAGAGCACCACAGCAGAGCTGTCTATATAGCTCCCCCCTTAACTCCACCCCCCAGTCATTCGACGGAAGACCAAGGAAGAAAAGGAGAAACTATGAGGTGCAGAGGAGACTGAAGTTTACATAAAAAAAATACTATCTGTCTTGAATAGACAGGGCGGGCCGTGGTACATCGCAAAAGAAAGAAATTTATCAGGTAAGCATAAATTTTGTTTTCTTTTGCATGATGTACCGAGTCGACGGATTCATCCTAACTTGTGGGATACCAATACCAAAGCTTTAGGACACGGATGAAGGGAGGAACAAGACAGGAACCTAAACGGAAGGCACCACTGCTTGCAAAACCTTTCTCCCAAAAATAGCCTCAGAAGAAGCAAAAGTATGAAATTTATAAAATTTTGAAAAGCCATGAAGCGACGACCAAGTCGCAGCCTTACAAATCTGTTCAACAGAAGCATCATTTTTAAAAGCCCATGTGGAAGCTACCGCTCTAGTAGAATGAGCTGTAATCCTTTCAGGAGGCTGCTGTCCAGCAGTCTCATAAGCCAAACGGATGATACTTTTCAGCCAAAAGGAAAGAGAAGTCGCCGTAGCCTTTTGACCCCTACGCTTTCCAGAATAGACAACAAACAAAGAAGATGTTTGACGAAAATCTTTGGTTGCCTGCAAATAAAGTTTCAAAGCAAGAAGGATTAGGACACAAAGAAGGAACAACAATCTCCTGATTGATATTCCTGTTAGTAACAACCTTAGGTAGGAACCCAGGCTTAGTACGCAAGACCACCTTATCAGCATGGAACACAAGATAAGGAGAGTCACATTGTAATGCAGATAGTTCAGAAACTCTTCGAGCTGAAGAGATAGCAACTAGGAACAAAACTTTCCAAGATAAAAGCTTAATATCTATGGAATGCATGGGTTCAAACGGAACCCCCTGAAGAACTCTAAGAACTAAATTTAGACTCCATGGCGGAGCAATAGGTTTAAACACAGGCTTAATTCTAACTAAACCCTGACAAAAATCCCGAACGTCTGGAACATCTGCCAGACGCTTGTGCAACAAAATAGACAGAGCCGATATCTGTCCCTTTAGGGAACTAGCTGAAAATCCTTTCTCCAATCCCTCTTGGAGAAAAGACAAAATCCTAGGAATCCTGATTTTACTCCAGGAGAAGCCTTTAGATTTGCACCAAAAAAGATATTTACGCCATATCTGATGATAAATTTTCCTGGTAACAGGCATTCGAACCTGAATCAATGTATTTATGACTGACTCAGAGAAACCCCGCTTTGATAGAATCAAGCGTTCAATCTCCAAGCAGTCAGTTGCAGAGATATTGGATTTGGATGCTTGAATGGACCTTGAATCAGAAGGTCCTGTCTCAATGGCAGAGACCATGGTGGAAGGGATGACATGTCCACCAGGCTGCATGCCAAGTCCTGCGTGGCCACGCAGGCGCTATCAAAATCACAGATGCTCTCTCCTGTTTGATTCTGGCAATCAGACGTGGAAGGAGAGGGAAAGGTGGAAACACATAAGCCAGGTTGAACAACCAGGGTACTGCTAGAGCATCTATCAGTACAGTCTGAGGATCCCTTGACCTGGAGCCGTAACAAGGAAGTTTGGCGTTCTGACGAGACACCATCAGATCCATCTCTGGTGTGCCCCATAGCTGAACCAGCTGAGCAAACACCTCCGGATGGAGTTCCCACTCCCCCGGATGAAAAGTCTGACGACTTAGAAAATCTGCCTCCCAGTTCTCTACACCTGGGATATAGATCGCTGACAGATGGCAAGAGTGAGCCTCTGCCCATTGGATTATCCTTGAGACCTCTATCATCGCTAAGGAACTCTTTGTTCCACCCTGATGATTAATATAAGCCACAGTCGTAATGTTGTCCGACTGAAACCTGATGAATCTGGCCGAAGCCAGCTGAGGCCATGCCTGGAGAGCATTGAATATCGCTCTTAATTCCAAAATATTTATCGGCAGGAGAGTCTCCTCCCAAGTCCACAAACCCTGAGCTTTCAGGGAATTCCAGACTGCACCCCAGCCCAGAAGACTGGCGTCCAGAAGACTGGCGTTTGTCGTCACTATAACCCATTCTGGCCTGCGGAAACACATTCCCTGGGACAGATGATCCTGTGACAACCACCAAAGAAGAGAGTCTCTGGTCTCTTGATCCAGATTATCTGAGGAGATAAATCCACATAATCCCCATTCCACTGATTGAGCATGCATAGTTGCAGTGGTCTGAGATGCATTGCCGCTACTATTAGTGCGATTACCTCCATACACTGAGCCACTGACGGCCGAGGAATGGAATGAAGAGCTTGGCAAGTGGACAAAATCTTTGATTTCATGACCTCTGTCAGAAATATTTTCATGTCCACCGAGTCTATCAGAGTCCCTAGAAATGAAACTCTTGTGAGGGGGGGAAGAGAACTCTTTTTTATGATCACTTTCCACCCGTGAGACCTTAGAAAGGCCAACACTAAGTCCGTGTGAGACTTGGCTAGTTGGAAGGACGACGCTTGAATTAGAATGTCGTCTAGATAAGGAGCCACTGCTATGCCCCGTTGCCTTAGAACCACCAGAAGGGACCCTAGCACCTTTGTGAAGATTTGCGGCGCCGTGGCCAACCCGAAAGGAAGAGCCACAAACTGATAATGCTTGTCCAGAAAGACGAACCTGAGGAACTGGTGATGATCTTTGTGGATAGGAATGTGCAGATACGCATCCTTTAAGTCCACGGTGGTCATATATTGACCCTCCTGGATCAATGGTAAGATAGTCCGAATGGTCTCCATCTTGTAAAGATGGAACTCTTAGGAATTGGTTTAGGATCTTGAGATCTAGAATTGGCCTGAAGGTTCCCTCCTTTTTGGGAACTATAAACAGATTGGAGTAGAACCCCTGCCCCTGTTCTGCTTTTGGAACTGGGCAGATCACTCCCATGGTAAAAAGGTCTTCTACACAGCGTAAGAACGCCTCTTTTTGTCGGGTTTACAGACAATTGAGAAAGATGGAACCTCCCCCTTGGAGGGGAATCCTTGAAATATAGAAGGTATCCCTGGGTTACAATTTCTACTGCCCAGGAATCCTGAACGTCTCTTGCCCAGGCCTGAGCAAAGAGAGAGAGTCTGCCCCCAACTAGATCCGGTCCTGGATCGGGGGCTACCCCTTCATGCTGACTTAGTGGCAGCAGCAGGCTTTTTGGCCTGTTTACCCTTGTTCCAAGCCTGATTAGGTCTCCAGGTTGGCTTGGATTGAGCAAAGTTCCCCTCTTGCTTTGCAGCAGGGGAAGAGGAAGAGGGACCACTCTTGAAGTTTCGAAAGGAACAAAAATGATTTTGTTTGGTCCTTGTCTTATTTGACTTATCCTGAGGGAGGGTATGACCCTTCCCTCCAGTAATGTCTGAAATGATCTCTTTCAATGCAGGCCCGAATAGGGTCTTACCTTTGAAAGGGATGGACAAAAGCTTAGTTTTAGATGACACATCAGCTGACCAGGACTTAAGCCATAATGCTCTACGCGCTAAAATGGCAAAACCTGAATTCTTAGCCGCTAATTTAGCAAGATGAAAAGCGGCGTCTGTAATAAAAGAATTAGCCAACTTAAGAGCCTAAATTCTGTCCAAAATATCATCTAGTGGGGTCTCCATCTGAAGAGCCTCTTCTAGAGCCTCAAACCAAAAGGCAGCTGCAGTGGTTACAATGCATGCTATAGGTTGAAGAAGAAAACCTTGAGGAACAAACATTTTCTTTAGGAGACCCTCTAATTTTTATCCATAGGATCAATGAAAGCACAACTGTCTTCAATAGGTATAGTTGTATGCTTAGCCAGGGTAGAAATAGCTCCCTCCACCTTAGGGACCGTCTGCCATGAGTCCTTTATGGTGTCAGAAATGGGAGACATTTTCTTAAAAACAGGAGGGGGAGAGAATGGAATACCTGGTTTATCCCACTCCTTAGTAACAATGTCCGAAATCCTTTTAGGGACCGGAAACACATCAGTGTAAACAGGAACCTCTAAATATTTGTCCATTTTACACAATTTCTCTGGAACTACAATAGGGTCACAATCATCCAGAGTAGCTAAAACCTCCCTGAGCAATAAGCGGAGGTGCTCTAGCTTAAATTTAAATGCCATCATATCTGAATCTGTCTGAGAGAACATCTTTCCTGAATCAGAAATCTCTCCCTCAGCCAGCAAATCCCTCAATCCCTACCTCAGAACATTGTGAGGGAATATCG
This sequence comes from Bombina bombina, assembly GCF_027579735.1. Taxonomy (NCBI): domain Eukaryota; kingdom Metazoa; phylum Chordata; class Amphibia; order Anura; family Bombinatoridae; genus Bombina; species Bombina bombina. The sequence continues at coordinate 117,162,024 of NC_069503.1, forward strand.
GATACGGCAACTAAAGCGTCAGAAGGCTCAGCATTTGTTATTAACCCAGAGCTACTGCGCTTCCCTTGCAACCCAGACATCTTAGATAAAACCTCTGTGAGGGTAGTATTCATAACTGAAGCCATATCTTGCAAGGTGAAAGAATTAGACGCACTAGAAGTACTCGGCGTCGCTTGTGCGGGCGTTACTGGTTGTGACACTTGGGGAGAACTAGATGGCAAAACCTGATTTCCTTCTGTCTGAGAATCATCAAATGCCAAACTTTTATAAGTCAAAATATGCTGTTTGCAATTTATAGACATATTAGTACAAGTGGGACACATTCTAAAAGGGGGTTCCACAATGGCTTCTAAACAAATTGAACAATGAGTTTCCTCAGTGTCAGACATGTTTAACAGACTAGTAATAAAGCAAGCAAGCTTGTAAAACACTTTATTTAATGAAAAAAACACAATTTGCAAAAACGGTACTGTGCCTTTAAGAGAAAAAAGGCATACACAAACTCCAAAACAGGTTAAAATTGCTTCAATTTTTCTGAAATTTTAACCGTGTACCCACTAAGCTTTAGAAGGATTGAACCACAAGTTAATAAGCAATAAACCCCCAAATAAAAAAAACGGATTGAAATATGTCTAAAACCGGTTAAAACCCCTGTTAGCACCTTGCCACAGCTCTGCTGTGGCCCTACCTGCCCTTAGGAAGCGATAATATGGGGTTTAAAGCTTCAATTAGTCCCTCAGAAGACTCTCAGGACCTCAGGAGAAGTTGCTTGCTGCTTGTAAATGTAGGCCCGCCTGCTGGGGCCTACACAAAACTAACAAACCCTGCCTGAAAGCCATGTGGGTTATAAACAACCCCAAAGAACCCTCAAGCAAATGTCCCATAAAACAGAAAATGTTACTCCCAGACACAAAAAAAACGTTTGTCCCAAATTCACATAACAAACTGAGTGCCCACAAAAAATTAACCCTTTATGCAAGCTAGTAAAAACCTCTGATAACACTAGGATTACTGCTTACCCTTCCCCTAATGGGGACACTGTCAGCCTTTCTGAGTTAACAGTCTCTGCAGAAAATATTGTTACAGATTTCTGCAATGTTGTTATTCTTCTTTGCATAAATAAAAAGAGAGAAGCGCTCAACCTGGAAACGAACAATAGCATAATAGCTTGTTCTATGGCTAGTTACCACCCAAGAAGCAGCCTCTTTTTGCTCAACATGTGCCTTTCACAGAGAAAAACTTTCCTGAAGCATATCAGTCTGATCCTGACTTCACAGTACAGTCCAGCCCCGAAATACCAGGCAATCCTTCTCTGAACGAGAGAAACAGCAAAACCCCAGATGTACGTTTCGGCCTATTGTGGGCCTCGTCAGTGAGGTGCAGCCATATCCCTCTAGGCACACTGAGCAACGGGTCCACGTCTTCTTTGCTCAGAGACACTTACAGCAATACTTGTTTTCAGATGTTACTTTTATTCTGGTTTCCTTCAGCCGACAAACAGCAATGAGAATCTTACATTACACATGCGTGTGTGGCTAACTGTTGATTCCAGTAGATTCTGATTACATAAAAGATTACATAGCTTTTTATACATTTACTGTAATATAGGATTCAATGAGAGGACGTCTGGCCAACATTTGTTGATAAAGATCTGTCAGCATTGAGGCCCTTGTAAGTCGTAAATTCTGATAACCAGTGAAAGAAACATAGGATGGAAAAGGTCACCCTGAATGTACTATTATCTCTTTCTACTATTCAAGGACCATAAGTTTGCCAGATGTCAGGGTTTACGACTTCTAAATACATGGAAAGTGCCAAATATTAGATATTTATTGCATGCACAAATAGAATTATGAAGAAAAGCATGAATACATCATTGATAATATCAATACTAAAAGAAGCTGCATATTTCTTAATGAATGCACAATACGGCTAATTTAATATCACTCCTGGCAAGCATATGGTGAATCTCTCATTACAAGAGACACAGAAAATACAGAAAAATAGTGTAATTTTAAAGTTAACCCATTCTCACCATTTAACTCTTTCTATTCCTTTCTATGTCAGTTCTATATCATTTCCCCCTGAAATACTTAAACAAGTATTTTATGGCCATCTTCCTATTCTGCCATCAACTCTCCATCTTAACAACACATGTCTTTCCTCTAGGTGTTCCAACCTATTGTACATCTTTTTCATCCTACAGCAAACAACAATAAGCAAAACAAAAAGTAAGAGGATAATGACTAGTATGAATAACAATGGATGCATAACCCAATGCCATATTCCAGACCATATATCAATAGAGCCTTTTCCAAACCATCTATCCCACCATCAAAGTGAATGTTTCTTGAAATCACTTCTGACTTCCAATAACTGTTTCTTAACAAACTTCAACTGTATTGTAGCTCTATTACTAAAATCTTTGTGCTCATGGAGAATATGTTCTAATTCCTTACTATTGCCAATACCATCAACCAATTCCTTTCCAAATCCAATCATATTAACCTCCAAATCTCTTTTATGATACTCAAATGAACCATTCTGTCCCTGACCATTTAGAGTATAAGATAGCTTGAATAACTGGTCTATGTGTACAGTAAGTACCTTCAGCTAGAATTGTTGTCACTGAACAGTTCTTTTCATGTATAGTAGCTGTACCATCCATCTGATGCCAACAAACTCTACCTCCTGGTGAAACCCAACCTGGATATGTAGGTACTGTACTAACTTCAACATCACAAATTCCATTTTCCCAACACCATTCTGATTGTCTAGTAATGGTATATGAACCAGGTGTACACAATATAACATTATCCTTTGTAACACAATGATCAGTCCTAATTATCTCAGTATCTGGAGTTCCTTGAGATATAACTAAACTGTCCTTTCCTAAATGATGCGTCATCCATTTATCATCAGAGATCCAGCCTATTTCATAAACTGACATTACATCAATTTTCTTCCCTTGAAAAGGTGCTAGTATAGAAAAGTAACAAAGACTACCTTTGCATCCTAAATATTCTATAACCCAAACACCCATATAAGGTATTGCAAATCTTAACTGTTCAGGAATCATTAATTCCCAAGGCCAATTATGTTCACTTAACGATTGAATCAGCAATTTAGCATTGGAATACATTTCTTGTTGTAAGGTAATACATCCTAAAACTAAATTAGTAACATTATTCAGTTTCCTTAATCCTAAAGTTATATTGTTCTCTAAATTAATCAATTGAGATATAAGTTTTACTTGTCCCTTAAAATGTTCATGCACTAAACTATTCAAAATAACTGCTTGAGTATATGATTGATCAGCTCCTTTCATTCCTGTTGTTGCCAAATCACTCATTCTGGAGCTTAAAGTTTCAATATCTATTGAATTCAGAAATCCTGTCGCTGTACCTATTCCTCCTAATAATGTATCATACCATGCTCTTTTTGTCCTGTCCTTATGATTCTCCTGAGACCAAGTAGTTTTCTTAGACAACCATAAACTAAATCCTTTTTTTAGATCTTTTACAATGTTACCACATTCAGGGTGTCTGTTACTAATGTCCCAATTAGAGGCATTAATGTGATAAGTATATAGGCCATATTGTACGTCTATCAATAATGTTCTGGACTTGTCATCAACTAATTGAATAGGTTCAGCATTTCGCTTAATAATGTGACAAACATCATCGTGAAATACTTTAGATGGAACCCAACCAAAGTGTTTAAATTGAAAAATTCCCCAAACATGAGATGTTTCAGTGTATGTTTTGATATTATTACGTGAATCTTTATACCCTGCCCATCCAAAGAATGGAGCTAAAAAGTACATAGGTAAACGAAAGGATGGGTTGTACAATTGTAAAGATATACCATAATGTACATCAGAAAACCCCATTTTTGCTCTGTTACGGTATCTTAAAGGTGTAAACAGAGTCTGATCCATATCCAAATAGATAGTGTTAAAAAGTTTTGGATCACGAGTTTCAGGAGCGGTTATAAGAATTTCCAAATAGTGTGTTAACAATTCTCCCAATTTAGTTTTACAATATTGTTTCTTTTTAGTGGGAGAAAATGTGATCCAAGAATATGGGTCATTGTTTGCAAAAGTTATTCCTGGTACTCCCCCTGTTAAGTTATAACTAACTTTAAAAACACAGAGCATTGTTTACCGTAATGTTAACTGATATTATCTCATTCCTGATTATCTCAATGTATTTAGGTTCCTGACAAGTCATAGTACCTTGAAAACTACCATAATGTTTACAATTTGTCCCAACCTTAGTACAGGAAGCATAGATGTTAGGTCTAGTTAATGGTATGCCTGTACCAGCAAACAGATTTCTGAGCACATCCATAGTCGTAACAGATACCTCTTGGTGACCATTCGAATATGCGCAAGAGGATGTACCAACACATGGAACCATAAAAATCAAAATAAACATAACAATTGACAGTGTGCACCCAAGGAATGGTTTGTCCGCTATATGAGGCTGTGGTCATGGAGGTAACATAGGGTTTTGTTTTTGTCCATCAAAGTCCTCAGCAAGCGTCTCTAGTCTCTCATAAGTACCCTTTGTTACCTTCTCCATTTTTTTCCTTCTCTTATGTTCTTGCATAGCCTCATATGCCTCAACTCCAAATGGGTGCCAACCTCCAGACATGATCTAAAATAATAAAAACAAGTGCGAGTAATCTGGGCATATCAATTTAATGTTTTACATTAGGTAACAGCTTACATTGATCAATATGCACAAGTTTTGGTTGCATTGCACTTCCCTTCCCTTTTTCTCTTTGTATTTGCAACACTGTTTCACCTATTCTCTTTAAAATCATGAAAGGACACTCCCAGTTTGCATGCCATGGGCCATGGGAGGTAAATGTTTTAATCATCACTCTCTTCCCAGGTTTAAATTCAGTTGCAGGGTTAGACCCTTCAGGAGGAGTAACACAGCATTATTTTCAGCAGCAAATTTACATAATTTACTAAGATTTAATTGTAACTGCTTTTACCATTCTGTATGTTCAACAGCTAATGTCAAATTATTTTATTAGCATAGAGACCATGAACAACACACATCAAGTCCACATTGAATACAGAAGCATAATGGGTACAACAATGGTATCAGTGTATCGACACAGTCTCCGCATTTTGTATATGAACAGGTAAAAACTGGATAAGTGGGGAAAAAAGGAAGGAGAAAAGGTTGTATAGGAGCGGGAATTGTAGCAGTATAGGGTGTCCAGTCCCGGGGGGCGCCACTCGACCCAAAGCTCTATAAAGAAGTTTTGCCAAAACACTATAATCAACAAACAAGAAAAAAAAAATAAAAAAAATAAAAAAAAAAAAAATAAAAATAAAATAATGCTGGCATGGTTCATTAGGTCTGATCGCCCCATGTGCGCTCATTGTGAAGTGTGTATGGATTTTTGATATTCTTCCCAGATAGCCTGGATAGCTATAAAGTTATCTGAGGACCCTTTCTTATATTCGGCATATTCCTCCAACTCCAACAATTCGGATACCCTGAGTCTCCACATCCCCAGAGAAGGGACATCTGGAGTCCTCCAGTTTCTTGCTATCAACGTTTTAACACTGTTTGTGAAAATCCTAAACAAAGGGGAGAGGGATTTGAATGGCAGTTTTAACGGTCTATTTAGTAACCATATAAGGGGATCTGGTGGGATCTGGGTTTTTAGAATCTTCTCGACCTCCGTTATTACTTCATACCAGAAGTGATTCAACCTTGAGCACCACCACCACATGTGGCCCATGCCGCTGCCAAAATGTCCGCACCTCCAACATAGATTGTTAGTGCTTGGGTATAGTCTGTGGATTTTTCATGGGGTTAAGTACCAACAGTGCAGGAGTTTATAATTGGTTGCTAAGATGGATGCAGAAGTGGAGGATTTTTTGGTGCTTAAAAATATGGAGGTCGCCGTTTGCGGGAGAATAATTCTACCCAGTTCTCTCTCCCACATCTCCATTGAGTGCGGTAAAATGCCTGGCAACGGCTGTATTATAATTTTATATATGGCAGATAAGGAGTGTCTCACGGGAAAACTCGATAAGAACAGTTTCTCCAAGTTTGTAGGGGGGCGAATCATGTTATTCCTGTGGATATGAGTGTTTATGTAGTTATGTAGTCTTCTGTAAGTAAACCAATTTCTTGCCCAACCATAACCTTTCTCAATTAACTGTTCCTGAGTAAGTAGGTGTTCGTTATAAGTGATATTAAATATTTGTACATTGTTATCTGGGCTTTGGGGAGAAATCGGGCACTCTAAAGGTCTTATTGAGATGATGGGGTTGTGGATAAGAGAGGTCAAAGGGCCCGGGTTAGAAGATAAGCAAGGGTTTTGTCGTATGGCTCGATCCCACACGCCTACAGTCTCCCTGGTGATCGGGCAGGAGAGAGACCTAGCTGTGTCATGAATAGTGGGGCTCCATAGTATGGTGGCCAGTGACGGGTTTAGATTGATATGTTCCTCAAGATGGACCCATCTCCTCTGTTCCCCCGCCACCCTCCACTCTAGGATCCTTTGCATATATAATGATGTCCTATATTTGTCTAGGTCAGGAACACTTAGGCCCCCGTGTTCCCTCAAAAGGGACATTGACGTTTTATTAATCCTTGGCGGTTTTCGTTTCCAGATGAAAGCACTGAATAGGCTCTGCACCTGAGGGAGGTATTTGGGAGGCAAGGGTATCGGTACCGCCCCCATGATATACAAGAGCCTGGGGAAGATGTTCCTCTTTATCGTGTTAATCCGTCCCCACCAAGAGAGCTTTTTTGAGCTCCATGAAGACAGGTCGCGCATAATTGCGGTTTTGATGGGAATATAGTTCTCTAGGAACAATCTATCAAATGTGTTGGGGAGGGAAATGCCCAGGTATCTGAGCGATCCCTTGCACCATTTTAGGGGGCAGGTCAGTCTAATGGATACTGCTGAGCTCTCCGGAAGGCAAAGGGCAAGTATCTCTGACTTGGAGTGGTTAACCAGGAAGTCTGTGAGGGACTGGAAAGTCCTAAGTTCAGATATCAGTATAGGTATCGAGGACTCAGGCTGGGTGAGGGAAAATAGGATGTCATCAGCGAAGAGCGACAGTTTGTATTCGTCGCCCCCCACCACGATCCCCCGGGCCCCTCTGATACCTCTCATTCTGGAGGCAAAAGTCTCGATGAAGAGGGCAAACAGTAGGGGGGAGAGAGGGCAACCTTGCCTTGTACCGTTGTTGATATCGATTGGAGGGGAAAGGGATCCGTTAACCAAAATTCGGGCGCTTGGTGAGTTATATAAAGCGAATATACGTTTCAGGGTGGTATCACTAATTCCGAAAGCCCCCAGGGAAGCTCTGAGGTAAGACCAGTTAACCCGGTCAAACGCCTTTTCGGCATCTGTCGAGACGAAGGCGGTAGGAATGTTATGGTTGGAGGCATGCCAGAGGAGCATGATGTTACGAACAGTGTTATCCCTAGCCTCACGGCCAGGAACAAAACCCACCTGATCGTTATGTATGAGTGCAGGGAGAACACGGTTAAGGCGGATGGCTATAATCTTTGAATATATTTTTAAATACGTATTGATCAGAGAGATCGGGCGATAATTAGCAATTAGTTCTGGGGTTTTATGGGGTTTGGGGATAACAGTAATATGTGCTTGTAATGATAATGGCGAGAATATTCCGCCTTCATCAATGGAGTTGTAGTATCTAAGTAGATAGGGAGAGAGAATTTCTTTAAATTGTTTGTAATAAGCATTGCTAAACCCGTCTGGGCCCGGGGCCTTCCCATTGGGGAGGGACGAGATAACCGACAATAATTCTTCTTCTGAAAAAGGTAAATCTAACTCGTCCCTCTGCTCGTTAGTTAATTTGGGCAAAGTTATATCGTTAAGGTAGGAAGCTATATCATCTGGTTGGGGATCTGCTAGCCCTCGTCTTATATTATAGAGATTGTCATAAAATTCCCTAAAAGCTTGTAGGATATCTGTGGTAGTAGATTTTAAGGTCCCCTTGGGGTCTCTAACTCTCATTATGTACTGTTTATTTGTTCTAGACTTGAGTTGTCTAGCCAGCATCCTACCCTGCTTATTCGCACCCTCATAGTAAATTTTTTTGAGAAATAAGGCTTTATTTTTAGCTTCAGTGCCGAGAAGTAATCTAAGTTGGTCTCTTTTGTGTGTGAGGCTTTCAGAGAGGGATTTGTCTGTGGGGTGTAGCTGATGGAGGGTCTGGAGTTTGGATATGTCGTCTAGGAGAGCGTTGAGATAGATGTGCTGTTGTTTACGTTTGGCTGTTCTGATTGCAAGAAGTTCCCCTCGGAGAACGCACTTGTGTACCTCCCAAGTGTTGTGTATTGTAGTTTCAGGTATGTCGTTTCTCTGAAAGTAATCGAGTAGAGTCTTTTGTAGTTGTATAATTATTTGGGGGTCTCTGAGGAGGGATTCGTCAAATCGCCATGTAGAGTGAGAGGGATCAATAGGGTGCCAGCGAAGCTGGCAACTAATTATGGCGTGGTCGGACCATGTGATAGGGGAAATGTTAGTAGCGGTGATGGAGGATAGGGTAGGTACATCTATGAAGAAATAATCTATTCGCGTGTAAAGCTGGTGGGGGCTAGAATAAAAGGTAAATTCCCTATCGTCAGGGTGTTGGAGGCGCCATGAGTCGTGCACAGCTAGGTGTGAGAGAGATTGTTTAACTTGTCTTAACGTCTTATTAGGTGTGGAGGAGGTGCCCGTAGAGCAATCTAAAGCAGGATGGAGTGACAAGTTAAAGTCGCCCCCCAGAATCAAACTACCCCTGGCTACCTCTAGGACTTTTTGACAGAGTTGGTGGAAGAATGAAGCAGCGTTTGTGTTAGGAGCATAGAGGTTCACAAGCGTAATGGGTTTGTGGAATAGAAATCCCACCAAAATCAAATATCGTCCTTCTTTGTCTCTATAAGTGGAGGACAAAGTAAAAGGTAAGTTTCTGTGTATTACGATGCCAACCCCATTGTGTTGAGATGAGTGGGAAGAAAAAAATGCAGAGCCGAATTTACGGAAGCTGGCCTTAGGTTCAAAGCCCCTGCGAAAGTGAGTCTCCTGAATAAAGAGAATCTCCCCTCTCTGTCTTTTGTAATCTCTTAGGGCCATAGATCTCTTATGGGGGCTATTTAGACCCTTGGTATTGTGAGATAGGAACCGTACTTGATTCAAGGTATTAGTCTTGTGACTTTGTTGATGAGAGGTCATAGAGTCAAGTATATCGTAGGGCACTGTGAGCAAAAAGAGAGACGAGAGCGCACCACGAGACTGGACAGGAAAAATTAAAAAGGGAGAGGAAGGGGAGCAAATCTAGAAAAACAATCATTACAATCTGTAAAACAATATATATGAAAAGAACAGTGATATGGGGAAGCGGTGTATACATCAAAGCCTTGTATACTATACTAAAGGGGAAGAAAGTCGCCCTTTAAACTCTTAGGTTATGACATAAGCAACAATAAAAAACATCAGGAATATATCAAATACGTGAGAAAAGTTATTAACCAAAAAAAAATTCTGGCAGGAAGCCCAAAATGTCCCTTGTTTAGTGGGTCCTATTTAAGTAAATATTCAAATGCATACTGCGTACATAATCTAATCTAGGGTATAATATCCAATATGGAGGGTGATCGAAAGAGTCCAGGAGGACACATAGCAGATGAGTGAAATGGGTAACTTTCATCAGATGCTAAGGTCACAAACTATTGTGAAATAGGGGCTTGGTATGGGATCACCCACCCACAGCTTTTATCAGTTGTGGGAACTGCAGGGTTGTCTAGGCATCATAAGATGTGGGCTTAGGCCAAGCTGTCCCAACCAGGGGGTTAACACAATACCTTCTAAGCACAGTAATGTTCCTCAATGTTGGGTTTAAGGTGTCCTGGGTAGTCTAAGGCCACCAATAGATGAGATAGTTAGGGTGAAGGGTATTAAAATCACCCCGTGTCCAATCGGGGGTGTTCGAATAGACATCTAGATGTCCCTAATGGGTCAATTCTCATGTGGGAAGTGGTCCCAAACATACCGAGAGGTCGTATTGGGGCTAAGAGCAATCAGTAAAAACGGACCTAGGGGAGCCATATGGCGCACCCCAGGGGTGTTGGTCTGAAGAGGTCTAGGCATGTTTAGGAAAACACAAGAAAGCCCCAGCTTACTGTTGAACTATAGTATCAAACCTTAAACACTGTTAAGAATAAACTATACATTGTTGCACGAGGCAGTGTAGAAATAATAAAACGAACATGAAAAATATACACATATTAACTTCATTACATTTTAAACATGCATGTAACTTGGGTAATAGTTGGACCAGAACAGAGAGGTGCAATGCAAAGTCCGGCTCGCGACCCTGCCAAAGCCAGCACAGACATTTTGCATATAACCTGTATATCCTGGGACAAAAACATGGGGTGACCAAAGGGGAAATTAACTATGTTAATCTGAGAAAGGACAAACCCCCTCATTGTCTTGAAGATCAAACAAGGATGTACATAGCATGTTAGAAACAGCATTAGCATTGATGAGAATAACATAACATTAATTAAGCTTTGATGACTAGGAGTAAATAGTGTCCAACAGTCTATATAACATGAGTAGTAAGATGGCCATCCTGGGGTGAGCCAGGAGACCCAGTCCATGGCTTAATAATTTGGTATAATAAGAAGTTACAGGTCAGACATAAAACCAAGGATATAAACATTATTAAACGTTACCAGTGGGAAGGCAAGACTGAAGGATGACCCTCCTTAGCGGCAAGTCGGGCCTCAGAGCCCCAAGTAAAGATTCGGTCACTACGAGATAGCCTGTATGGGGAGGCTTGGGATCCAACCATGGAGGAGGGTATTCAGAGAATATCGGTTGGAGAGAAAGCAAAAGGAGAAGATTAGGTAAATCCCAGAGTAGGACTTGCAAGTAGATCATCCAGAGGGCGGAGAGCCACTTTTGGGCGGCAGGTTATCTGTTTTCCTTCTTTTGGGTTGGACCCTTTGCCATTGCGGTCTTTGTCCCAGTGGACGCGATGGCCCTGGTTCTTCAGCTGGAGGAGGGTTTAAGACGGGTGGATCTTCGGGGTTGTGAAAAGCAATGTTAAGAGATCTGGAGAGATGGTCAAGGTCATTATAGTCTTTGTATATAATTTGAGAGCCATTGTGGCTAATGATCAGACTAAAGGGGAAGCCCCATCGGTATTTAATCCGGTGTTCTTGTAGGACGCAAGTGATAAATTTAACCTCCTTGCGTCTCTGTATCGTATAGGGGCTGAGGTCTTGATAGATCTGGAGGGAATGGCCCCTGAAGGATATGGACTGCTGGGACCTTGAAGCCTGCCAAATGTCCTCTTTTGATGAGAATCTTAGAAATCTAACAATGACATCTCGTGGGGGAAGCGGGGGTTTTGGAAGAGGGCGTAACGCTCTATGCGCCCTGTCCAAATCTTCAGATAATAGCGGCGGTGATCCAGGAGAGAGGTGTTGAGCTAGACCAATGATGTATCCTTTGAGGAGGTCAGGAGTCACATCTTCTGGGATACCGCGGAACCTCAGGTTGTTCCTGCGCCCGCGGTTATCCAAGTCCTCTATTTTGTCCTGAAGAGACTGAACTTTAGAGTCCTGAATAGAGAGTTGCTGCGTGTTCAGACTGACTAGGTTATTCAGAGTCTCCTGACCTTCCTCAAGATAGTCCATACGAGCACCCATTTCGTTAAGGTCTCTTTTGAGGTCCCTCATCTCCTCCTTAATAAAGGATTTTAGGGAGTCCAGGTCAGATTTGGAAGGAAGCACTGCCAGCTTCTCCTGAATGGCGTATAGAGGGTCCTGCTGGCCATATGTGTGTGTATTTAGGCTGGGAGGGCACGGCTGATCCGGTGAGATGTCAGGAAGCACTGGATTTGTATCTGAGGCTTGAAAGAATGAAGATACCGATGGGGTTTGGGAGAGTGGCTTGTTTGGTTTATCAGATTTCTGTCCCTTTTTGGAGGCCATCTTAGGTATAAGCCCTCTGATAGAGGGAGAAGGGTAGTCTGGATAAAGTTCCTCCAATGTTGATAGAGAGGTGTAGGTGGGGAGGAACGTATAGTAGCAGGGAGCGGGGGATTGCACTAAGTAGTGAAGAGAAAAAGAAAAAAAAAAAAAAACAAGAAAAACAAAAAACAAAGATGCGTTAGCACACCAGCAGCATCAGTTAGGTGAAGAATAATTATTATGCACAAAAGTCTTATATAGTTCCTTGAGACTGCTGATGAGGTAAAACTTGAACAGCAGCAAATTTGTATCTTTTATTTTCTCCCCCTATTGTCTGGTTCAACTTCATACAGTGTTAATAGAGTGGTAGGGAAATGAGGGGAGGGACGTAGAGTGGCAGGGGATGGGGTGTTACACTAATTAGTGAAGAAGAATTAAGATGTGTTTGCACACCAGAAGCTGCAGCTAAGTGAATAGTGGAGGCAAATCCCAAATGTCTTTTAAGGTTCCCTGTATATTCTTAGGGCTGTAGATGAGTTAGTGTTTTTACACGGGTAGATTATGTTGTTTTCCTTTCTGCCTCCCTTTGTCTATAAGAAGAGCCTGCGCTTTTGTATATGCCAGAGCAGGGTCCCCCAGTAAACTGCCCGGCAGCACAGTGGCGTATGAAGCCACGTGGCGTGTGAGGGTGATGGCCGCTATGTTCAAAGCAGGCTCCCAGATGCGGCAGCTAATTACTTTCCCCCTCCACCTCCAGGGGCATATATGGGGGCAAGCCGTAAATCCAGACCCAGAGTAGGTGTGGGTACCTCAGCTGAGGGCCTCAGACGGAGACCGGCCGGCTAGTGTGTACCTGTAGCTGCAGGAGGCTGAAGTCTCAGCGGCCACTCGCGAGCAGGACTTAACAGCCCAGGGAGCGCACCTTAGCGCTGGAAGGAAGAGGTCTTATGTTTTAGCTGCTCCGGTGGGCTTGCAGGGGGTCCGGTGGCAGATCAGGAGGTTCCGGACAGGTGGCTCAGACCCGGCTGAAAGTACAGATGTGGGAAGATGGCGCTGCTAACCCGCGCCTGATGTAGTAAACGGGCGGCAATTCTAGTCTTTAGCCAACCCTCCAGCAGTATGGTTTTGAAGGCAGGAGAGCCTAGATGGTCAGTGCAATAGCTGGCATAAAATTAGTGAGATCCTGAGTAAGTTATTTTTACTAAGAGAAAGGGCAGACACGGAGCCTTACAGACTAGCGGCCATGTTCCTGCACGGCTTGGCTCCGCCCCCGTTCAACAGCTAATGTAACTGTAGATGGTACATAAGGTTCTGTGGGAAACTTAACATAACATTGTCTCCCTGTCATTAATTCAAATGGTGTTAGCTGTGTTTTTGCATTGGGAGTACTTCTGATAGATAATAATACCCCTGGTAGGTGTTCAGCCCATGTTTTACCATATTCCTGTAACATTTTACGTAACCTTTCTTTTAAAGTGCGGTTCATTCTTTCCACTATACCTGCTGACTGCGGATGGTATGGTATGTGGAATCTTTGTTGGATCCCCAACAAAGCACAAAATTCTTTCACAAAATTCTTTTCACAAAGTGTGGTCCATTATCAGATTCAATTAATTTTGGAAATCCCCAATGACAAAATACTTTTTCCCATAGTGCCTTAGCAGTAGCTTTAGCTGTACATGTTTTCAGAGGTATACATTCAACCCATTTTGAAAACACATTTACTATTACTAAAGCATAGTTCACTCCCCCTCTTCCAGTTGCCAAGGGACCAATGAAATCAATCTGTATTGATTCCCAGGGACCGTTAGCAACTGGCACACGTTGCAACATTGGTTTCTGACCTTTAGGTCTCGGTGTGTTTTGAACACAAATCAAACATTCCTGTGTGACCTCATAACACATTTCCCTCATGTTTTTGTTGCAATATTTTGTGACCATTACACTATGCAAATTATCTCTTCCCAGGTGGCCTAATTGTGTATGGTTCAATGTAACCATTTCTTTCAAAATATCATCAGGCAACCAGGGTAGAAATAAATCTCCCTCTTCTAGTCCTAAAATACCAGACTCATGATTTTGCAAGTGTAAGTCATTACGTTTTTCAGTTCCCATTTTATCAATAGCATCTTGCTGTAATTGTGGAAAGTCAAAGAATGTTACGCTTTCCTTTTTGTTTGTGTGTGTGATTGCATTAACAAATTCTGTCTCTTCCATATACAATGGAGCTCCACAAATAGCTGCTTGTTTAGCTGCCTCGTCTGCTCTTGCATTACCCATTATAACAGGATCCTCTGTTAAACGTTGGTGTGCTTTCACTTTAAGAATGCTACACCGTCCTGGATTCTGATTTCCCTTTCCAAATAACTCTTCTAGGATATTAGCATGTTGTAGAGCTTTGTTTTGTGAATCTACCATCCCCCTCTTTTTCCATATTGGCAAGTGTGCTGTAAGTGCTTTTTGTACGTATGAGCTGTCAGTATAGATGTTACAAGGACCATCACATATTTCAATAGCTTTATTTACAGCTTCCAGCTCTGCTCTTTGAGCTGACATGTGTCCTGGCAATCTATACTTCCAAGGTTCCTCTTCCCCCATTACCACAGCAAACCCTGTATGGTATTTACCCTCATCAAAGAATCTTGCACCATCTACATATAATGAGATAGCTTTTGGGTCTGATTGTGGTAATGATGAAAAAGGTGAGGTACGTTCTTCCTGTATCTCAACCATACAATCGTGAGCATCTACCTCTACCTGCATTAATTGAGGTAGAATGTACTTTTGACTCACTTGAAACTCAATATCTCGGTCTTGAATTGACAACATCCACACAGCCATTCTTGTGGAGTGTATTGCCAAATCAGGAGCGTTCTGTAAAATTTTTAGTATGGAATGTGGAGTTTGTACAATGAGTTTTTCAAATTGTGTAATATGCTCCACTGCTCCTATGGACCAGTGCACTGCTAGCACCTGTTGTACACATTTGTACATTCCTTTTTCAACTGGTGTTAAAACTCTTGAAAAATAACCTATAATTCTCAACTCCCCTTGTTCTTGTAACAGAACAGTAGATATGGATTCCTTTCCTGCATATGTCTGTATTATGAAAGGTACATTTCTTAAAGGAGAGGCTAAAACTGGTGAGGAAGCTAAGTCCTTTTTCAGTGTTGCTAAGGGAAGATCCCTTTCCTCAGACCAGGGAATGTCTGCATTGTTAGCCATGCTAGTGCATTCATATAAAGGACGTGCTTTTCCTGCCATATCCTCTATAAATTCCCTGCAAAAGTTAACCAAATCTAGCAGTGCCTGTATTCTTTCCTCTCTGTGTTTTTCCCCCTCTGCTCCTATCTGGATCCCCAGAAAAGAAACAGATGGTACCATTAATTGTGCCTTTTTAGGATTAACTTTCAATCCTGCTTTTAGCAAGGCTTCACATACCACTGATAATATTTGCCAATGCTCCATCTCTGTTTCTGTCTGAATCAGTATGTCATCCACATACTGTAATACCTTGTCTCCCAATCCCAAGAGATCTAAGACAGCAGCTAAAGCTTTGTGAAAGTATACAGGACTAGAGTGAAATCCCTGTGGAAGGACCTGGTATAGGTATTGTGTGTTTTTAAATGTAAATGAGAACCTATACTGGCTTTCAGGTGTTAAAGGAACAGAATGAAACCCATTACTAATGTCTAAGCAAGAAAACACTTTGCTTTGTCAGTCAATTCTAGAAAGAATATCAGGAGTGGTGGCTACCATGTGAGCTGCGGGAGGTGTATATTTATTCACCACCCTCAGATCAATAACCATACGCCAAGTGCCATCAGCCTTTTTTACTGGCCATATTGGGCTGTTACATTTAGAATTCCCTTCCCTGATAACTCTCTGTTTCTCCAGGGTTTCAATTATGTCTGTTAAAGCTTGTTCTGCATCTGTGGGTATTTTGTACTGTCTCACAGCTGGTGGATCAGGTCCCTCAATGTGTACCTGTATATTCATTCTCCCACAATCCTGTTTACCTTGTGCCCACAATTTAGGAAACATATTCATAAGCTTATGTTCTATACGCTGGTCTGTAGTTAAGGCACAAATTTTCTTTTTCCAATCAAATTCATCTCTTTCTTTACCTCTCACTCTTACCTCAGGAATGCATGGGTGATTGACAGATTCTTCTGGTGGAAACTGCCAGAACCAACCTCCCATCATGTCTACAAGCAAGCCTGCCATATTCATGATGTCCATGCCTAATATACCCAAACATTCCTGAGTTAAGGAATCACATACATATAAAGAAACAAAAATAAATAGTGTTCTCTCCTATGTGTATGGGAATTATTTTTGTTTGACAAGCCTTTTCTGTTGTGCCATTGAATGCAAACAAATTGATTACCTCTCCTGACAGGGGAATATCATTACTCTCAACAGAAGGCATCAGAGATACTGAAGCTCCTGTATCTACCAAAAATTTCACATGATAGCAGTTTATTACACCCTCTAGGACTACATCAACTACCATTCTACCATCCGGTAAAATTTGTAAGGGAGCAAGATGATTTAATTGCACTAGATCAGTATTTATACTTTGAATTTCAACTTTATCTTGTGCTGTGGAAGTCCTAGGGGGGGCACACCTTCATGCATCATTATGTGTAAGCTCTTTCATTGCCTTAATACACCCTTCATAAGGTCTTGTCTTATCTGTCTCAGGTGGAGGTGCAGATGGTGTTAGTGTGCTGACAGTCTGAGTGTGAGTTCTATCTCTCTCTCCTTTCTCTCTCTCTTCTCTCCCCATTAAGCCTGATTCCATTCTCCTTTCCCTTATTCTCATCATATCTCTTATTCTCCTCATACCTCTTATTCTCCTCATACCTCTTTTTTTCTACAATCCCTCTTTATGTGACCTGGCTTTCCGCAGTAATAACATTCTGGTACCCTGTATTCATTATTCCATTTTCTGCGTGCCACATAAGATACTTGTCTATCAACAATCTCATCATCACTACTGTTACTTTCTTTTTTAACATAAAATACATTGGCAGTTGGCTGTTTAGTTTGTCCCAATCTTATCAGATCTTTCATTATTCCTTGAGCGGCGTCTAAAATTGTGGCAGCATCACCAGCTCTCAATCTGATATCATTGGGCAAACCATTTATGCGAGAGACAAAATCAGAAACACTCTGTTGGTGATCATCATCAGTCATAACACTTGTGTCTAATCTCATTACCAAACACCATGCTTTTAGAAACATACGTGCACAAGTTCTGATATCATCTTTGATATCCATTTTGAGAGAGTCCAGAGCAGATGGGTTTAGTCTGTTAACTCCAGTCACGGCTTTAACAACCCAAACCAATGTTTGTGAATCATCTGGATACTTGTCTGCAAAATGGTTTTCATCACTCATAGCTTGTTCCCAATCTGAACTGTCAGACATTGTATTATAGGTGTGCTCAGTAAAGTAATTCTGTACCAATTCACTTAAATGAGCAGGTAGCCACATAGTTAAACATTGCCATACCAATACATCATCAAATCCTGTTTTACCCATTTCTCCCTCAAAAATCATACAATTATAAAATGGACTTTTGTCTTTTTCAAACTTTGGCAATTTCTCAACCAGTTTCATCAATTTAGGTTTGTTATATTCTTCACCTTCCCTTCCCATGTACCTTCCCAAATATGCTCTCGGAGCTTTGTTAATTTCAACTTTCTCTTTTCTTTCAATACCTTTCGGTATCCCATATTTACTCTGGGTTCTCTCCTATCCTCAGGAGTCTGTTGTGTATCTAAAAAAAATCTGTTACAGCATTTTTAGTAGCATCAAAATGTTCCTCCAGTATGTCTAGAGATTCTTCATTGAATTTTAAAGTTTTGTATGTTGATTCTAGTGCTTTAGCTAACAATTCAGGATCAACTGTGCCTAACTCTTCTTTTGATGCTGTTTTGTAATGATTAAGAGCTTTGTCTACTTCATCTCTAACTCTTTTGTTTGATTCCCTAATTTCTTTAATATCAATGGTTAGTGCTGGAAACTGTTTTAATCCTTTCTTTATAGGGGTAGAAGTAGACTTTGTGGGTGATTGGGAGATAACCCATATTTTATTCAGTAATTTTCTCTGTTTTGTGGCATTTACACAATTTTTACAATCTGGGTTTATCGGAGTAGCAGCATTTAACTGTTCAAATTTTGTATCAACTGCTAACCATCCCTTACAAAAAACACCCACTTTATGTTTATGCTTTTGTCTGATTGAACGCTTTCTTTCAATTTCTCCAATTTTTTCTATACATTGTTCTTTATAATCTAGCCACACATCATCCCAATTATTTCCCTTTACAGAAAAAGGTACATTACAGTCTTTAGCTTTTTTCTCAAGCCATTCTAAAGCCATTATTAAGAGCTGGGCTAAATTAGCCACTCACCAGGACCGTGGATGTGGTCTTGAAGGTGTAGAAAGCGTGCACTCAATCCACCCTTCACTGGATAAGTTTTGTCTGGAGACACCCCTCGCCACTACGTAGATTCTAGGCGTTTTTTTCTTATTTCAGTATTCCTTATTCTTGGTTGTTCCTTTGCAGCAAGTCTCCTACTGCTTCTGAAATTCCGACAGGGTGCTGGTTCAGTCTCCTTTGTCCCTTTAAGTACTTTTGGTTCCTTTAAGTATTGTGTCCCTCTCCTCAGGACAATACTGTAATGTCTCTGTTGCAGAATTTCTTGTAGCCGGGAAGCTGAAGAGGAGATAGGCACAGTTCAACCCCACCCTCCTTTTTAGGGAGGCATGAGAAAAACTAGTACCTAGTAGACCCCTCTTTCAGGCCGCAATTCTCCACCAATATGTTACAGATTTCTGCAATGTTGTTATTCTTCTTTGCTCAGAGAGACACTTACAGCAATACTTGTTTTCAGATGTTACTTTTATTCTGGTTTCCTTCAGCCGACAAACAGCAATGAGAATCTTACATTACACATGCATGTGTGGCTAACTGTTGATTCCAGTAGATTCTGATTACATAAAAGATTATATAGCTTTTATACATTTACTGTAATATAGGATTCAATGAGAGGACGTCTGGCCAACATTTGTTGATAAAGATCTGTCAGCATTGAGGCCCTTGTAAGTCGTAAATTCTGATAACCAGTGAAAGAAACATAGGATGGAAAAGGTCATCCTGAATGTACTATTATATCTTTCTACTATTCAAGGACCATAAGTTTGCCAGATGTCAGGGTTTACGACTTCTAAATACATGGAAAGTGCCAAATATTAGATATTTATTGCATGCACAAATAGAATTATGAAGAAAAGCATGAATACATCATTGATAATATCAATACCAAAAGAACCAGCTTATTTATTAATGAATGCACAATACGGCTAATTTAATATCACTCCTGGCAAGCATACGGTGAATCTCTCATTACAAGAGACACAGAAAATACAGAAAAATAGTGTAATTTTAAAGTTAACCCATTCTCACCATTTAACTCTTTCTATTCCTTTCTATGTCAGTTCTATATCAAATATGACTGAACATACCTCATTGCTGTATAGCAAGAAACTCCTCAGCTCATGTGGGAACAGCAGTGGACCTTAGTTACAAATGCTAAGATCATCATCCTCCAGGCAGAAATCTTCATCTATGTCCTGCCTGAGAGTAAACAGTACAACACCGGCACCATTAAAAATAACAAACACTTGATTGAAGATAAAATAAAACTAACAGTTTAACACTTCTTCTCTTTACTCTTCCTGCTTAGAGCCAGCAAAGGAGAATGACTGGGGGGTGGAGTTAAGGGGGGAGCTATATAGACAGCTCTGCTGTGGTGCTCTCTTTGCTACTTCCTGTCAGGAAGGACAATATCCCACAAGTTAGGATGAATCCGTGGACTCGGTACATCATGCAAAAGAAAAATATTTTTATTGAAAGGGACAAGACAAGGGTGTCCACTCTCTCCTTTCCTCTCCAATATTCCTATTGAGCCATTAGTTATTTATCTGTGACAGATAATGAAAAGTATCCATATAAGGGGTTAGAATGTAGTATTATCTTTTTACACACACAATTTAATGATCTTTCTGAGTGGCACTCAGCCCAGCATCCCTTTATTTTAAAAAGTTATTCAGGAATACAGTTTGTTCTCAGGATACAACATTAATTTTGATAAAACTGATATGTGGGTAACACTTTAAAGGGAAGTTATCTTAGTCACCCTTTTAAAGAGGTTGAACATATTAAGCAACTACAAATGATGCCAGATGTCTTTATACGTACATAATAAAATAAATACTACTTTGAACAGGATTTAAAATCTTTATATTTTCCTTCCTCTACTATAACTTTTAATCTTAAGAAAGAGAAAGACTCGGAATCCCCTTAATCTTTTAGATCATTCTACTTATTAAAAAAATATATTACAAACTTTTAATGTAAAACATTACAAAGAGATTGAAAAAAAAAAATGTAAACCTCTTGATTCATATTGCTCAATCTGGCTTTATGCTTGGTAGAAATCCTGTGAAAAAAGGAAATGTATGCTTACCTGATAAATTTATTTCTTTTACGATATGACGAGTCCACAGATTTCATCCTTACTTATGGGATTACGCCTCCAGGAAGTGGCAAAGAGCACCACAGCAGAGCTGTATATATAGCTCCTCCCTTCCCTCCCACTCCAGTCATTCGACCGAAGTTAGGAAGAGAAAGGAAAAGCCAAAAATGCAGAGGTGACTGAAGTTTAACAAAAAATTACCTGTCTTAGAAATGACAGCGTGGGCAGTGGACTCGTCATATCGTAAAATAAATAAATTTATCAGGTAAGCATAAATTTCCTTTTCTTTTACAAGATATGACGAGTCCACGGATTTCATCCTTACTTATGGGATACAATACCAAAGCTATAGGACACGGATGAAAGGGAGGGACAAGACAGGAACCTAAACGGAAGGCACCACTGCTTGAAGAACCTTTCTCCCAAAACCAGCCTCAGATGAAGCAAAAGTGTCAAATTTGTAAAATTTGGAAAAAGTGTGAAGAGACGACCAAGTTGCCGCCTTGCAAATCTGTTCAACAGAAGCATCGTTTTTAAATGCCCATGAGGAAGCCACAGCAGTAGTGGAATGAGCCGTAATTCTTTCAGGAGGCTGCTGTCCAGCAGTCTCATATGCCAGACGGATGATACTCTTCAGCCAAAAAGAAAGAGAGGTAGCCATAGCTTTCTGGCCCCTACGCTTTCCAGAAAACACAACAAATAAAGAAGATGATTAACGAAATTCTTTAGTCACCTGCAAGTAAAACTTCAGGGCACGGACCACGTCCAAGTTATGCAACAAACGCTCCTTCTTAGAAGAAGGATTAGGACACAATGAAGGAACAACAATTTCCTGATTAATATTCTTATTAGAAACAACCTTAGGAAGAAAACCAGGCTTAGTACGTAAAACCACCTTATCAGAATGAAAAATAAGATAAGGAGAGTCACATTGTAACGCTGAAAGCTCGGAAACTCTATGAGCAGAGGAAATAGCAACCAAAAAAAAAAACCTTCCAAGATAACAACTTAATATCTATTGAATGCATGGGTTCAAACGGAACCCCTTGAAGAACCTTAAGAACTAAATTCAAACTCCAGGGTGGAGCAATTGGTCTAAACACAGGCTTGATTCTGGTCAGAGCCTGACAAAAAGACTGAACGTCTGGAACCTCTGCCAAATGCTTGTGTAGTAAAATCGACAAAGCAGAAATTTGTCCCTTTAAGGAACTAGCTGATAACCCCTTCTCCAATCCTTCTTGGAGAAAAGATAAAATTCTGGTAATCCTAACTCTACTCCATGATTAGCCCTTGGATTCGCACCAATAAAGATATTTATGCCATATCTTATGGTAAATCCTCCTAGTGACAGGCTTACCTGCCTGAATCAAAGTATCAATGACCGAATCAGAGAACCCCCGCTTAGATAAAATCAAGCATTCAATCTCCAAGCAGTCAGCTGCAGAGAAACTAGATTCGGATGTTGGAAGGGTCCCTGATTGAGAAGGTCCTGCCTCAATGGAAGCTTCCACTGCGGCAGAGAGGACATGTCCACTAGATCGGCATACCAAGTCCTGCGAGGCCATGCAGGCGCAATAAGAATAACCAAAGCCTTCTCCTGTTTGATCCGTGCAATCACCCGGGGAAGGAGAGCAAACGGTGGAAACACATTAGCTAGGTTGAACGACCAAGGCACTGCCAAAGCATCTATCAGTTCGGCCTGAGGATCCCTTGACCTGGATCCGTATCTTGGGAGCTTGGCATTATGGCGAGATGCCATCAGATCTAAATCCTGTCTGCCCCATCTGAGAATCAGAGTAGCAAAGACCTCTGGATGAAGTTCCCACTCCCCCGGATGAAACGTCTGTCTGCTTAAAAAGTCCACTTCCCAGTTGTCCACTCCTGGGATGTAGATTGTTGACAGATAACAAGAGCGAGCCTCTGCCCATTGAATTATCTTGGATACTTATCTCATCGCTAAGGGACTCCTTGTTCCTCCCTGAATGATTGATGTAAGCCACAGTCGTAATGTTGTCGGATGAATTTGGCCGAAGCCAACTGAGGCCAAGCCTGAAGCGCATTTAATATTGCTCTCAATTCCAGAATATTGATTGGAAGTAGAGACTCCGACTGAGTCCACACACCCTGAGCCTTCAGGGAATTTCAGACTGCACCCCAACCTAGTAGACTGGCGTCCGTTGTCACTATCACCCATGAGGGTCTGCGGAAGCACGTCCCTTGGGACAGATGATCCGGCGACTACCACCAAAGAAGAGAGTCTCTTGTCTCCTGATCCAGATCTATCTGAGGAGACAAATTTGCATAATCTCCATTCCACTGCCTGAGCATGCTCAGTTGTAGTGGTCTGAGATGAAAACGAGCAAACGGAATGATGTCCATTGCCGCGACCATCAATCCAATTACCTCCATGCACTAAGCCACTGATGGCCGAGTATTGGACTGAAGGGCCCGGCATGTATTCAGAATCTTTAATTTTCTGACCTCCGTCAAGAAAATCTTCATGGATATGGAATCTATTAGAGTTCCCAAGAAGGAAAACCTTGTCTGTGGAATTAATGAACTCTTTTCTAGATTCACCTTTCACCCATGAGTCCTCAAAAAGGACAGAACCATGTCTGTATGAGACCTTGTCAGATGGTAAGACGATGCCTGGATCAGAATATCATCCAGATAAGGCGCCACTGCAATGCCCCACGGCCTGAGAACCACCAGAAGGGACCCTAGAACCTTCATGAAGATCCTGGGTGCTGTGGCCAACCCGAAGGGAAGAGCCACAAACTGAAAATGTTTGTCCAGAAAGGCAAACTTTAGGAACTGGTGATGATCCTTGTGGATAGGAATATGAAGATATGCATCCTTGAAGTCCACGGTAGTCATATATTGACCCTCCTGGATCAATGGCAGAATTGTTCGAATGGTCTCCATCTTGAAGGATGGGACCCTGAGAAACTTGTTTAGACTTTTTAGATCTAAAATAGGTCGAAACGTGCCCTCTTTCTTGTGGACCACGAAATGATTTGAGTAAAAACCCTGCCCCTGTTCCAGTCTTGGAACGGGACGAATTACTTCCATAGTAGAGAGGTCTTTTACACAACGTAAGAACGCCTCTCTTTTTATCTGGTCTACAGACAATCATGAAAGCAGAAACCTCCCCTTAGGGAGAGAATTTTTGAATTCCAGTTGATACCCTTGGGCCACGATTTCCAGTGTCCAGGGGTCCTGAACATCTCATTCCCAAGCCTGGGCAAAGAGAGAAAGTCTGCCCCCTACTAGATCCAGTCCCGGATCGGGGGCCGCCCCTTCATGCTGTCTTGATAGCAGCAGCGGGCTTCTTGGGTTGTTTACCCTTGTTCCAAGCCTGGTTGGGTCTCCAGATGGACTTGGCCTGAGCAAAATTCCCTTCCTGTTTAGCGGAAGATGAGGAAGAAGCGGGGACTCCTTTAAAGTTCGGAAAGGAACGAAAATTATTCTGTTTACCCCTCAGCTTAGCAGTTCTATCCTGAGGTAGGAGATGACCCTTACCTCCCGTAATGTCAGAAATGATTTCTTTCAAGTAAGGCCCGAATAGGGTTTTTCCTTTGAAAGGAATAGCCAAAAGCTTTGACTTAGATGACACATCAGCAGACCAAGATTTTAACCATAACGCTCTACGCACTAAAATGGCAAATCTGGCATTCTTAGCCGCCAATTTGGCAATCTGAAAGGCAGCATCCGTAATAAAAGAATTAGCTAGTTTAAGAGCCTTAATTCTATCTAAAATGTCCTCTAAAGGGAGTCTTAGGAGACCCTTAAAAGGCGTCAAACCAGAAGGCCGCTGCATCGGTAACTGGTACAATGCAGGCCGTTGGTTGTAAAAGGAAACCCTGATGAATAACTTTTTTAGAAGACCCTCCAATTTCTTATCCATAGGGTCCTTGAAAACACAACTGTCCTCAATAGGAATAGTTGTACGCTTAGCCAGGATAGATATAGCTCCCTCCACCTTAGGGACTGTTTGCCAAGAGTCCCGAACAGTGTCAGATATGGGATACATTTTCTTAAAATTAGAAGAAGGTGAAAACGGGATACCCAGTCTTTCCCATTTTCGTGTAATAATTTCCGAGATTCTCTTAGGAACCGGAAAAACATCAGAGTAAGCAGGCACCTCTAAGTATTTGTCCATCTTACACAATTTCTCCGGTGGTACCACAATAGAGTCACAGTCATCCAGAGTCGCTAGAACCTCCCGAAGCAATAGGCGGAGGTGTTCAAGCTTAAATCTAAAGGACATGACATCCGAATCCGTCTGAGGTAACACACTTCCCGAATCGGAAAGTTCCCCCTCAGACAGACGTTCCCTGACCCCCAATTCAGATCCCTGTGAGGGTACATCGGAAATAGCCAACAAAGCATCAGAGTTCGCAGTATTCACATTGACTTCTGTCCTGCTGCAATTACCCTGATAAAACTTCTGTAAGGGTAGATGACATAACTGCAGCCATATCCTGCAGAGTAAATGAAGTAGATGCAGTTAAAGAACCCGCCGTCGCTTGGGTGGGCGTTAAAGGTTGTGACGCTTGGGGAGAAAGTAGCGGCATACCCTGGTTCTCATCAGCATGAGAATCATCCTTAGGCACACTTTCCCTAAAGAAAATCTGCTCTTTACATTGTAAGGCCCTTTCAGTACATGAAGGACAAAAAGTAAGAGGGGGTTCCACATTGGCATCTAAACACATAGAACAGGTAACTTCCAGAAGTTCAGACATGTTAAACAGATTAGCAATAACAATAATAGTCGTTCTTTACTTGATATATTGAGCTCTGAAGTCAAATTACATAGACAAAAAATTTGTAACTAAAACGTGTACTGCGCCTTTAACCCCTTAACGACCAAGGACGTACGCCACACGTCCTCAAAAAAAATACACTTAATGACCGAGGACGTGTGGCGTACGTCCTTGGTCTGGAAAGCAGCTGGAAGCGATCCTGCTTGCTTCCAGTTGCTTTCCGGTTATTGCAGTGATGCCTCGATATTGAGGCATCCTGCAATAACCTTTTTTAGCAATCCGGTGCAGAGAGAGCCACTCTGTGGCCCTCTCTGCACCGGACATCACCGGCTAGTTCCGTTGGTGGGTGGGAGCCGGTTCGGGAGGCGGGTGGCGGCAATCGTTGGCCGTGATGATGTGTAGGGGGGCGGGATCGTGGGCGGGGGTGATCAGAGGCGCGCACGGGCGCGCGCACGTGCACGGGAGGGCGGGGGCGGGCGCGCGCACAGGGAGGGAGCGGGTGGGAACCGCTACACTACAGAAAAATTATGTGTGATAAGTTGCAAAAAATATTTTTAACTATGTAAAAATAAATTAGTCAGGGGGTGGGGGATTGGTCTGTGGCGGGGGGGGAAGCTACACTACAGAAAAACAGGAAAAAACAAAAAAAAAAACATTTTTTTTTGCAAACTGGGTACTGGCAGACAGCTGCCAGTACCCAAGATGGCCCCCAATAAGGCAGAGGGGGAGGTTAGAGAGCTGTTTTGGGGGGGATCAGGGAGGTTGGGGGCTAAGGGGGGATCCTACAAAGTAGCATATGTAAATATGCTAAAGATGTATTTAATTTTTTTTAAAAAAACTTTTATTTTAGTACTGGCAGACTTTCTGCCAGTACTTAAGATGGCGGGGACAGTTGTGGGGTGGGGGAGGGAAGGGAGCTGTTTGGGAGGGATCAGGGGGTCTGATGTGTCAGGTGGGAGGCTGATCTCTACACTAAAGCTAAAATTAACCCTGCAAGCTCCCTACAAACTACCTAATTAACCCCTTCACTGCTAGCCATAATACACGTGTGATGCGCAGCAGCACTTAGCGGCCTTTTAATTACCAAAAAGCAACGCCAAAGTCATATATGTCTGCTATTTCTGAACAAAGGGGATCCCAGAGAAGCATTTACAACCATTTGTGCCATCATTGCACATGCTGTTTGTAAATAATTTCAGTGAGAAACCTAAAATTGTGAAAAATTTAGCGTTTTTTTTAATTTGATTGCATTTGGCGGTGAAATGGTGGCATGAAATATACCAAAATGGGCCTAGATCAATACTTGAGGTTGTCTACTACACTACACTGAAGCTAAAATTAACCCTAGAAGCTCCCTACATGCTCCCTAATTAACCCCTTCACTGCTGGGCATAATACACGTGTGGTGCGCAGTCGCATTTAGCAGCCTTCTAATTAGTAAAAAGCAAAACCAAAGCCATATATGTCTGCTATTTATGAACAAAGGGGATCCCAGAGAAGCATTTACAACCATGTATGCTATAATTGCATAAGTTTTTTGTAAATAATTTCAGTGAGAAAACTAAAGTTTGTGAAAAAAATTGTGAAAAAGTGAACAATTTTTTTTATTTGATCGCATTTGGCGGTGAAATGGTGGCATGAAATATACCAAAATGGGCCTAGATCAATACTTTGGGATGTCTTCTAAAAAAAAATATATACATGTCAATGGATATTCAGGGATTCCTGAAAGATATCAGTGTCCCAATGTAACTAGCGCTAATTTTGAAAAAAAGTGGTTTGGAAATAGCAAAGTGCTACTTGTATTTATGGCCCTATAACTTGCAAAAAAAGCAAAGAACATGTAAACATTGGGTATTTCTAAACTCAGGACAAAATTTAGAAACTATTTAGCATGGGAGTTTATTGGTGTTTGTAGATGTGTAACAGATTTTGGGGGTCAAAGTTAGAAAAAGTGTGTTTTTATCCATTTATTCCTCATATTTTATAATTTTTTTTATAGTAAATTATAAGATATGATGAAAATAATGGTATCTTTAGAAAGTCCATTTAATGGCGAGAAAAACGGTATATAATATGTGTGGGTACAGTAAATGAGTAAGGGGAAAATTACAGCTAAACACAAACACCGCAGAAATGTAAAAATAGCCTTGGTCCCAAACGGACAGAAAATGGAAAAGTGCTGTGGTCATTAAGGGGTTAAATAATAAAAGCGCAACAATTTTTCTGTTAACAACAAAACAGCGTTTGCGGTAATAAAAATTGCCCTTATGCATCAAAAAAAAAACTTTGCAATATTGCACCGCTTGTTGGCAATGATAATTATCAAATTATTTCGACTTTTATGAAGCTTAACAACTTTATCAAAAGTCTAGGCCCCTGCACATCGCCACAGCTCTGCTGTGGCGCCTACCTGCCCCCAGATCACACTGCTTCGACTGAGATAGCGCTCCTAAGTCCCTCTGTACCCTTTGGAGTACAAAATAACTTAGGCCCCACCGGAGCCCAGGATCTTGCTGCTTGATCCGGATGAAGACTGCGCGACTGAGCGCGTGAAATTAGGCCTCACCCACCGTGGGCGTAACTCGAGCCGCACTTAGGCCAGCATGGGCCGAAAACCAACATGTTGAATATCTCAATATAAACTGTCAAAAACGCCATGTGCCCCTCACAATACACACTTTAACAATCAAAACGCAACAACCATAAATAAAGCTCTCTCCCAGGCCTGTTATTTTTTGATCTAATAACACCAGCTCATGGATTGCAAACCGCATCTCCCAACGTCAGCCCACATATGTATAAGTGAAAAATCACACACACTGATAAATATCAATATAAAAAGGGAATCCAGATACACCATTTTCATTTCATATAGTGCCTACTGATTATCCCTCCCCAGTTAGGGAAAACGTCAGCCTGTTCTGATGTATCAAGTCTCCCCAGAAACAAATGACTGAACATACCTAAATGCTGCTTGTAGCATGATACGGTTCTCCACACTGAAGATATTTCTTTACACTACCTTCAACTGCTCAGTGGAAAGCCAGCCGGATCTTAGATAATGTTTGCTAAGATCATTAACATCAGGGTAGAAAAATAAGATGTCTCACTCCTTTAAGTGACTGAAGATTTCTCCCTGAGAAAAATAGTGCTCACTGGCACCATTTAAAAATAAAAAACTTCTTGATTGAAGAATCTAAACTAACACCTCACTTTACCTCTTCCTAGTACTAACACAGGCAAAGAGAATGACTGGGGTGGGAGGGAAGGGAGGATCTATATATACAGCTCTGCTGTGGTGCTCTTTGCCCCTTCCTGCTAAACAGGAGGCGTAATCCCATGAGGATGAAATCCATGGACTCGTCATATCTTGTAAAAGAAATATACGTAAAGCCTTTTTAGTTTTAGATCATCTTCGGAATAAAGTAACTACTAAGAAGTCACATCATAAGTTTGATTCTGCTTTATTGACAACTAACGCTAAAAAGTAATTTTACTCCATAGAATGGGATTATATGTATTATACTTTAAATTCACAGACCTGAATATTTCAGCTGGCCCACTGGCCTCTGCAATCAGGTATCCTCTGGAAGATAGTTTTCCACCCACCCCATCCCTTACCCCACACACCCCAATCTCATTTCCTCATTTATAGATAGTCTCCCACACAACTTTCATTCTCCTAAACTGACAGCGGCAAACACTGATCAGCACATCCTTCCATTCACTTAACCCTATAGAATACATACTCTCTCTCCCTACAAATAGCTATATATCCCACACTGATAGTATATACTTATTCTGTGAAGTCTTGCACATGCTCAGTAGGAGCTGGTGATGTAAAAAGTGTAAATATAAAAAGACTGTGCACATTTTGTTAATGGAAGTAAATTGGAAAGTTGTTTAAAATTGCTGCTCTATCTGAATGAAAGTTTAATTTTGACTTGAGTGTCCTTTAATCAGATCTCGCTTTATGCCATCTTGCTGTGAATCCTTGTTTAATGAAGATAAGATTGTGACAAATTTAATAAGATAATGATTACCTAGAATATAATTTTATTAATTATCTGTTATTCTTTAAAGTCATTTAAAGGTGCAAAAATGCTCTAATAATAGATCAGTTTATTATTTTACCACTGATTGTATATAACTATGTAGATGATACAAAGAAACAGAAGCGCCACATGGTCTAGCACTGTGCATACTGTTGTAAGATGATATATGAGAAATGTGCACTCACATTTGATGATGCACTCCTCTTGGTGCAAATGGAGCAGGCTGGAATCTAACGGTCACCCAGCAGACGGCCTCCTGTGTGGCTCAAACTGTAATGGTTCAGGATGCGATATCACAGTATAAGAAGCACCAGATATCAGGTTTATAGTAGATAAAAACAACAACCTGTAAAGGATATAATGTAACAGAAGCCCACATGGCCACACACCCTCTCACTATATGGGACTTAAATATTTTTATTTTATTATATCATCCTGTTTATTGTATTCAGTTGTTCACCTTTGTTACAGACTGTTATAATAACTATATCACTGATTTCCATTAGCCCAAGGGCGCCCCCTATTTATTTATTCTTTTATATAACTATGTGTTTAACTCCTGCAATGTCAGCTCTAGAGTGGCACTGTAATACTGGGAGCTAGCTGATAATATATTGTGGGCCAATGACAAGAGGCAAATGTATGTAGCCACCTATCAGCAGTCAGCTCCCAGTAGTACAGTTCTGCTGCTGGGAATATGTACATATTCTTTTTCAGCAAAGGATATCAAAAGAAAAAAGTAAATTTGATAACAGAAGTGAAATTAAAAGGGTCTTAAAATTACAAATTCTATCTGAATCATGAAATGTAATTTCCTATCCATTTAAGTACAGATAATGTCTGTGTATAAAGTCTTGCTGGTAATTAATAATCTGGGTTGGTGTAGGTTGGGGCGTTAATTTGATATTGTTTTAAGTACTGCTAAAGGGACAGTAAAGTGAAAATTAAACTTAAATGTATTGGAAAGAACATGAAATTTCCAACAACTTTCCAATTTAATTATATTATCATTTGTGCTTAGTTCTCTTAGTATCCTTTGTTAAAGAGTAACCCTATGTGAACTCATGAGCATGCACATGTCTTCAGACAGCAGAGTTTGCAACAACATATATAGCATTGTTATACAGTTACAAACACTGCTGCACAGAGTGCTAAATTCACGTGCATGCCCCTAAGCTCATATCAGCCTCCTAGGTTTACTCTTTAACAAATTATACTAAAAGAACAAAGCAAATTAGATAACAGAAGTAAATTGGAAAGTTGGGAAAAATTGCTGCTCTGAATTATCAGTGTTTAACTTTCATTGTCAGATTTGGCTTCTGTATTTGATGATGTTTTCCTAATTATTCTGTGATATTGTGTTTTTAATTATACAAAAAACACAAAATACTGGTCTGGATTACAATCACTTTTTATTTGCAGGAAGAACCATTACATAATTATATAGTCAAAAGGAGCATTACATGATATCTGCACACAATGGTATGAATATACCTAATGGTATAAATATACCTAACCTCTTCTAGCCTGCTCTCCTTCATGCTTGTCTCTCCCATGCCACAGCCACTACCCTCCCGCCTCCTAGCCCTCCCACCTCCCAGTACCTATTTAATGGAAGTTGCTGCGGGACCGTGTGCGGCGCTGGCGCGCCAAAGGCAAGCCCGTCCGCGCCTGGCCCGCATCCAGTGCCACTAACCCTGGCTCCCACAACCACCGCCACTTCTCCTCCCTCCGAACAACAAACTTGCCAGTCACCTCTCACGCCTTCTCCTCCCTCAGAACCACTAACCTGCCAGTCACCTCACGCAAAAACAACCGCAACCACCTCAACTGCATCCTCCTCAACACCCACTCCGTCCGCAAGCACGCTGTCAAAATCTGGAACCTTCTCAACTCCACCTCCCCGGACGTTGCCTTCCTTACTGAAACCTGGCTGAACCCCACATCAATGGCGGACATCGCCATCCCCGACGGATACAAGATCTCCCACAAGGACCCCAGCAACCGACCGGGAGGAGGCATCGCCATCGTCCACAAACACTCCCTCCATGTCACAACCAGCTCTGACTACCACTCACCAGGCTTGGAACACCTACACTTCAAGATCCAGGTCAGTCACAACACTACCCTCCATGGCACCCTCATCTACAGACCTCCCGGACCTCGTCTTGCCTTCTGTGACTCCATCACCGACCTCATCGCACCCCACGCCCTCCCCTCAACAGACTACATCCTCCTCGGTGACCTCAACTTCCGCCTAGACAACCCCAATGACCACAACACTGCCAACCTCTTAGAAAACCTTGGAACCATCAATCTAAAGCAACTCGTCAACTCCCCAACCCACTCAGCCGGACACACACTCGACCCTATCTTCTCTGCAGGCAACCATATCTCAGTCAACCACATCACTGAACTCCATTGGACCGACCACCATTGCATACATTTTTCCTTCAACAAACCCACCGCACACCTCCGGCAGCACCACCCACCCACTGGAACAACATCACCGAAGACCAACTGCACTCCACCCTGAACAAGTGCCCCCCAGCTACCTCCACAGATGCCAACTCCTCTGCCCGCAACCTCCACCACTGGCTCACAGACTGCGCCAACACCCTTGCCCCTCTCAAGAAACCGTCCAAACGCCAACCAACCAACAAGGCTAGTTGGTTCACCCCTGCCCTCCAGGACTCCAAACGCCACTGCAGGCGATTGGAAAGGACCTGGAGATCCAGCAAGACCCCCTCAAATAAAACAGCCTACAAAGAAGCCATCACTACCCACCACCACCTCATCAAAACCACAAAGAAGACAGCCATCCAAGATAGAATCAATGCCAATGTCCCCAACAGCAAGGAGCTGTTCACATTCATCAAGGAATTCTCCAATCCCAACAGCAACACCAACGACATCCCACCCTCCCAGGACCTCTGCGATAACCTCGCAATGTACTTCCACCGCAAGATCGTCGACATCTATGACAGCTTTGCGCCCCAGAACTTGCCTACCCACCTACTCCCACCGATACCTCACCCAAATACACCACCGCCTACCCCCCACTGACCATCTGGAGCCCCCTCACCACAGAGGACACCATCAGGATCATGAGATCGATCCACTCCGGAGCACCCTCGGACCCATGCCCGCATCACATTTTCAACAAAGCGGGTGACACCATCACCCCCGAGCTCTGCAGCACCATCAACTGCTCCATCAAAACCGGCACCTTCCCGGATGACTGGAAGCACGCAGAATTAAAACCCCTACTGAAAAAACCCACGGCTGACCCAATGATCCGAAGAACTACCGCCCAATCTCTTTGCTCCCCTTTGCGGCCAAAGTCATCGAGAAGTCCATCAACACGTAACTCGTTGACTACATCGAAGCCAACCACACCCTGGACCCCTCCCAATTTTCAGGAGCAACCACAGCACCGAGACCGCCCTACTCACCGCCACAGACGACATCCTCGCCCTACTCGACCAAGGAGAGACCGCCGCCCTCATTCTCCTAGACCTCTCAGCAGCATTCGACACTGTCTCCCATCTCACCCTCTGCAACCGACTACACGATGCCGGCATACGCGACAAAGCCCTGGAATGGATCACCTCCTTCCTCAGCAGCAGAACCCAGAAAGTTAGACTCCAAGCCCACAGAAATCAGCTGTGGTGTACCCCAAGGCTCTTCTCTGAGCCCCACCCTATTACAACATCTACATGGCCCCTCTCTCCGCCATCGCCCGACGACACGACCTCAACATCGTCTCCTACGCCCAGCTAATCATATCACTCACCAGTGACCCCACCACCGCCAAGAGAAACGTCCACGAAGGGCTGACAGCAGTCGCCATCTGGATGAACTACAACTGCCTAAAGCTGAACGCAGACAAGACCGAAGTCCTCCTCCTCGGTCCCACCACATCCGCTTGGAATAACTCCTGGTGGCCCATAGCCCTCGGACACCCTGCAACCCCCACCGACCATGCACGAAATCTAGGCGTCATCCTGGACTCATCGCTCTCCATGGACCGACAAATCAACGCCATCTCTTCTGCATGCTTCCACACACTTCACCTGCTGCGAAAGAGCTTCAAATGGATCCCAACCGAGACCAGGAAGACTGTCACTCACGCCCTCGTCAGCAGCCGACTGGACTATGGTAACGCACTCTACGCCGGCACCACCATCAAGCTCCAAAAGAGACTACAGCACATCCAGAACTCCTCAGCCAGACTAATCCTTGACATCCCTCGTCAATGCCACATCACCAAATACCTGCGGGACCTGCACTGGCTCCCCATCAACAAAAGAATAACCTTCAAGCTTCTCACCCACGCATTCAAGGCCCTCCACAACATCGGTCCCGAATACTTGAACCACCGCGTTACCTTCTACACCCCTGCCAGACAACTTCGATTGGCCGACCAAGCACTCACTGTCATCCCCCGCATCAGGAAAACCACAGCGGGAGGCAGATCCTTCTCTCACCTGGCTGCCAAGACTTGGAACACCCTCCCACTGCACCTTAGACAAGCTACCACCCTAACTAAGTTCAGAAAGGACCTCAAGACTTGGCTCTTCGACTGAACTGCAACCCTTAGCGCCTTGAGACCCTTACGGGTGAATAGCCATGCTTTACAAGAACCCAGATGTCAATCATTTGAGACTGATCTTGTTTATTTAAGTTTCTAAAGCTCTATTCATATAAAAACTGCTTTATTCTGTCAATGTAACTATTTTCTCCCCTATGTGAACTAAACGTACAACTCCTAACACTGACATATTAATAAACAACACTGCGGTGCTTTGGTGGTGAATGGTTGTGTAAACTGGTCAGTATGAGGACAAATCTGTATATTCCTGTGTGGTGTTTGTATTCACATTGATATGAGAGAAACTGAGGTGCACATATATAGAGGAACAAAGGACAGCAGGAGAGCACTTCCAATCTGGGGGTTTTATAACTGGGATTTAGAAAGTATTATTTACAATATTATCCTTTTTGATGCTTCTATTTAGAGAGTTTGTAAAGTTTATTTGTGTGTAAATATTTGGTGTTTTGTGATCCTGGATTTCAATAAAAAAACTTTTTCCACTTTCTAAACATGTGAAAGGTTTCTTCCCTTGTGAATCCTTTCATGCTTTTTCAGATGAATCATTTCTGTAAAACGTTTTCCACACTGTACATGTGAAAGACTTTTCCCCTGTGTGACTCCTTTCATGTTTTCTCAGACTTCTATTTTCTGTAAAACTTTTTCCACACTCTGTACATGTGTAAGGCTTTTCCCCTGTGTGACTCCTTTCATGTTTTCTCAGACTTCTATTTTCTGTAAAACTTTTTCCACACTCTGTACATGTGTAAGGCTTTTCCCCTGTGTGAATCCTTTCATGAGTTTTCAGACTACCCAGCTGTGTAAAACCTTTTCCACACTCTGTACATGTATAAGGCTTTTCCCCTGTGTGACTCCTTTCATGTTTTCTCAGACTTCTATTTTCTGTAAAACTTTTTCCACACTCTGTACATGTGTAAGGCTTTTCCCCTGTGTGAATCATTTCATGAGTTTTCAGAATACCTAGCTGTATAAAACTTTTTCCACACTCTGTACAAGTGAAAGGCTTTTCTCCTGTGTGAATCCTTTCATGTTTTCTCAGACTACTCTTTACTGTAAAACATTTTCCACACTCTGTACATGTGAAAGTCTTTTCTCCTGTGTGAATCCTTTCATGAGTTTTCAGAATACCTAGCTGTATAAAACTTTTTCCACACTCTGTACAAGTGAAAGGCTTTTCTCCTGTGTGAATCCTTTCATGTTTTCTCAGACTACTCTTTCCTGTAAAACTTTTTCCACACTCTGTACAAGTGAAAGGCTTTTCTCCTGTGTGAATCCTTTCATGTTTTCTCAGACTACTCTTTACTGTAAAACTTTTTCCACACTCTGTACATGTGAAAGGCTTTTCTCCTGTGTGAATCCTTTCATGAGTTTTCAGACAATCCATATGTCTAAAACTTTTTCCACACTCTGTACATGTGAAAGGCTTTACTCCTGTGTGAATCCTTTCATGAGTTTTCAGACTATCCATTTGTGCAAAACTGTTTCCACACTCTGTACATATGTAAGGCTTTTCTCCTGTGTGAATCCTTTCATGTTTATTCAGATCACTCTTTCCTGTAAAACTTTTTCCACACTCTGTACATGTGAAAGGCTTTTCTCCTGTGTGAATCCTTTCATGAGTTTTCAGACTATCCATTTGTGCAAAACTTTTTCCACACTCTGTACATGTGTAAGGCTTTTCCCTTGTGTGATTCCTTTCATGTTTATTCAGATCACTCTTTCCTGTAAAACTTTTTCCACACTCTGTACATGTGAAAGGCTTTTCTCTGTGAATCCTTTCATGTTTTCTCAGACTACTGTTTCCTATAAAACTTTTTCCACACTCTGTACAGCTAAATGATTTCTCCCCTGTGTGGGTCCTTTCATGAGCTATAAGTTTTGTCATTTGTATAAAACATTTGTCACACTCAGTACATGTGTGTGGCTTCTCACCTGTGTGAATTTTGTGGTGTTCTAGGAGATGAAACTTATATCTAAAGCTTTTCTCACATTCTGTACATTTGAAAGGTCTCTCCTTTTTATGAATCATTTGGCTAGACTGTAGACTTTTCTCTTCTTTAAAAATTTTTGAAAACCCAGTAAATGTTTGTGGCTTATCCTCAGGGATAATCATTTCACTAGATAAGGCATAATTATTGTCTTCTTGTTTGATGACTAAATTACTCTCTGTACATAATGATTGCTGCCCAGTTCCTGCCAATTCACCATCTCCTTTAAATATCTGCTGTGATTTCCCCAATGTTTGTGAGTATTCATTAGTGTCTAAAAATTTTGGAGTCTGTGGTATCATTCTGATGCTTCCTGTAGTGAGGGATGAATATGAACTATTCATGTGTTTGTCTACAAAGAAATAAAGAAAAATAACAATATTTATTATTTAGAATATAATAAATCTCAATAAAAAAAATCATATTCTTTTATACGCAACAAAATATCTTCCATTTTGTGTTTATTTTTAAATGTATTTACCTGTAAATCACAAATTAAAAAAATGATGACAAAGAATGTTGCATAATGTTCTCAGCCAGGGAACAAGTACATCTGTATTCTGGGCAAGAGAGGTGGCACCCACCATCCTCATTTAACATTGCACAAGCAAGTGCACATACAGTGCTGCATGGCTCATGCTCAACAAGTTAGGTGAGAACATGATGTCTTAATTATCACAGACTATTAATCAGTGTGAGATGTTTTCAGAGGGTAAGAAGCAGAGATTTTACAATACTTTTAAGCTTTTAGCTGTGGTTGTTTAATTTATATAAACAGCCAAAAACTTTATTAGTTTAATAATATTTACTGCAAAATTAAGCAGACAAATCAGTGGGGGTTCTGGGGTGGGGAACAAGGTAGTCATTTAAGTGTAGTTATGGGTGTTCCATGAGCGAGGTCAGGGCAGGAGAAGTTGGAGTTGCAGTTGTTCTAAGTTCAGAAGTCTGAGGGCGAGGTTAGCCAGTTGTTGGACATGATCGGTCTAAAAGGACAGAGGGGGGAGTAGTATTTTCTTTCATATAATTGGCAAGAGTTCATGAGCTAGTGACGTATAGGAAATACATTCCTACCAGGAGGGGCAAAGTTTTCCAAACCTCAAAATGCCTATAAATACACCTCCCACCACACCCACAACTCAGTTTTACAAACTTTGCCTCCTATGGAGGTGGTGAAGTAAGTTTGTGCTTGATTTGAAAACTACCTCTGCTGATAGTTTTCAGTACGGGTTTGGCTACCTGCTATATGTGGATGGGTATCTTTGATAAGTATGTATCATTATTTAAGACACTCTCAGCTATGGTTTGCCGCTTTATGTATTAATATAAAGTTTTAAATATAAGTATGTTACTTCTATTTGCTATGAGTCAGGTCTACAGGTGAAACTCGAAAAATTAGAATATCGTGCAAAAGTTAATTTATTTCACTAATGCAACTTAAAAGGTGAAACTAATATATGAGATAGACTCATTACATGCAAAGCAAGATAGTTCAAGTTGTGATTTGTCATAATTGTGATGGTTATGGCTTACAGCTCATGAAAACCCCAAATCCACAATCTCAGAAAATTAGAATATTGTGAAAAGGTGCAATATTCTAGGCTCAAAGTGTCTCACTCTAATCAGCTAATTAAGCCATAACACCTGCAAAGGGTTCCTAAATGGTCTCTCAGTCTGGTTCAGTAGGAATCACAATCATGGGAAAGACTGCTGAACTGACAGTTGTGCAGAAATCCACCATTGACACCCTCCATAAGGAGGGAACGCCTGAAAAGGTAATTGCAAAAGAAGTTGGATGTTCCCAAAGTGCTGTATCAAAGCACATTAATAGAAAGTTATGTGGAAGGGAAAAGTGTGGAAGAAAAAGGTGCACAAGCAGCAGGGATTACCGCAGCCTTGAGAGGATTGTCAGGAAAAGGCCATTCAAAAGTGTTGGGGACTTTCACAAGTTATGGACTGAGGCTGAAGTCAGTGCATCAAGAGCCACCACACACAGACGGATCCTGGACATGGGCTTCAAATGTCGTATTCCTCTTGTCAAGCCACTCCTGAACAACAAACGTCAGAAGCGTCTTACCTGGGCTAAAGAAAAACAGACCTGGTCTGTTGCTCAGTGGTCCAAAGTCCTCTTTTCTGATGAGAGCAAATTTTGCATCTCATTTGAAAACCAAGGACCCAGAGTATGGAGGAAGAATGGAGAGGCACACACTGCAAGATGCTTGAAG
The DNA here is from genome assembly GCF_027579735.1 of Bombina bombina. NCBI lineage: Eukaryota > Metazoa > Chordata > Amphibia > Anura > Bombinatoridae > Bombina > Bombina bombina. The sequence continues at coordinate 117,200,210 of NC_069503.1, forward strand.
TCCAGTGTGAAGTTTCCACAGTTTGTGTTGATTTAGGGAGCCATGTCATCTGCCGGTGTTGGTCCACTGTGCATCATTAAGTCCAGGGTCAACGCAGCCATCTACCAGGAGATTTTGGAGCACTTCATGCTTCCTTCCGCAGACGAGCTCTATGGGGATGCCGACTTCATTTTCCAGCAGGACTTGGCACCTGCCCACACTGCCAAAAGCACCAAAACCTTGTTCAATGACCGTGGGATTACTGTGCTTTATTGGTCAGCAAACTCGCCTGACCTGAACCCCATAGAGAATCTATGGGGCATTGCCAAGAGAAAGATGAGAGACATGAGACCGAACAATGTAGAAGAGCTGAAGGCCACTATTGAAGCATCCCAGTCTTCCATAACACTTCAGCAGTGCCACAGACTGATAGCTTCCATGCCACGCCGCATTGAGGCAGTAATTGCTGCAAAAGGGGCCCAGACCAAGTACTGAGTACATACAGTATGCATGCTTATACTTTTCAGAGGTCCGATATTGTTCTATGTACAATCCTTGTTTTATTGATTGCATGTAATATTCAAATTTTCTGAGATTGTGGATTTGGGGTTTTCATGAGCTTTAAGCCATAATCATCACAATTATGACAAATCATGGCTTGAACTATCTTGCTTTGCATTTAATGAGTCTCTCATATATATTAGTTTCACCTTTTAAGTTGCATTAGTAAAATAAATGAACTTTTGCACGATATTCTAATTTTTAGAGTTTCACCTCTATGTATATTTCCCTTTGCAGACTATCAGTTTCAGTATGGGAATCATGTTTTAGGAAGTTTATTTTCTTACCTGGGGTATAGTCTCATTTTCAAATTGACTTGTTTCTCTTTAATTTCGAAGGCAAAATTAGGCTTGTGAGGTCGCAAAATGCTGTAATTTATTGCGTCATTCTGGGCGCGAGAAATTTTTGGCGCGAATGTGCATCTATGATGACGCAAGTTTGTCATTTCCTGCGTCTTTGTTGATGCCAGGTTGTTTGGCATGAAGTTGCGTCGGTCATGACGCAAGTTGCGTCATTTCCGGATGTTTGTTGGCACCAAAAAAAATGTTTCTACTTCATTTTGCGTCATGCGCCAACAAATTTGGTTTTATTTTACCCCACTTCTTATATGTCTCTTGCTTTCTTTATGCTCAGAGGGCTATGCTGTTTGCATTTATTCCCATTCCTAAAACTGCTATATGAGGAAATTGAATATTTTGTCTAAATGTTATTTTTTCTTTTACATTTTGCCCTGACCCTCATCCCAATGGGGGTTGCTCCTTCTTTATAACTATCACAAATGTACTTAAACAACGCAGATATAAATATAATAGTTTATATTTGTTTAATGAGTGATCTATTCTATTTTCCCAGTAATTAAAGTTAGCATAATATCTATTTTACTCACCTAACACATATGAGTTCATGCTGATAACAGGCTCCAATGTCTGTGCTCAGGAAGAAGGTTCCCTTATTCACTCCAGTTACATCAATACCTGATATCTCTCAGTGCTCTGGCCGTGTCTGTAAATAGTGTATTAAATAGTTTAGACAGATAATAATAAATAATGGTTCTGATTAACTGTACGTATGGTATAATTATAGGCACACATAACAATTCATGTGATACAGATCAGCTGATTAGGTTATTACATATGTGATGTTGATTCACCACAAGCATTTAGAAGAGTTAACACTGTGTGTGTTATAATTGCCCCTTAAAGGGATATTAAAGTCCAAATTAATATTTCATGATTCAGATAGGGCATGTAATTTTAAACAACTTTCTAATTTACTTATATCATCAAATTTGCTTTGTTCTCTTGGTATTCTTAGTTGAAAGCTAATCCTAGGAGGCTCCTATGCTAATTTCTAAGCCCTAGAAGGCTGCCTCTTATCTAAATGCATTTTACATTTTTTCACAGCTAGAGGATGTTAGTTCATGTGTTTCATATACATAACATTGTGCTCATGCACGTGGAGGTATTTAACCCCTTAATGACCACAGCACTTTTCCATTTTCTGTCCGTTTGGGACCAAGGCTATTTTTACATTTTTGCAGTGTTTGTGTTTAGCTGTAATTTTCCTCTTACTCATTTACTGTACCCACACATATTATATACCGTTTTTCTCGCCATTAAATGGACTTTCTAAAGATACCATTATTTTCATGATATCTTATAATTTACTATAAAAAAAAATTATAAAATATGAGGAAAAAATGGAAAAAAACACACTTTTTTTTTTTTTTTTTTTTAAATAAATTTTTTATTGAGGTATTAGTTAAAGACATAGAAACAGTACATATGTTCAAATACAGATCAAACTTGAAAGGAAAACCAAAACAAATATCTCTTTACAGTTCTAACATAGAAAATAGACTAGGTGAAAAACATTAAGGGACCAGTGTAATTGTTATAATTGCTTTACCCAACCCTCCTCTATGCCAAGTACCTGTGAATGAAGGGATGATGAACTGTAAAAAATAGCAAGACTACAAGTCTAAGACTAAGAATACAAGTTCCGGCAGGGATTACAAAAGTCTGTCTAAAATGTGAATTATAAAATGTGTAACATAAAGAGTTGAAAATAAAAAGTAGAGACTTGCGTCCGGCAGAGATAGTTAACTAGAACATATTATAAAGAAACCTCATTTTATAACCTTTGGCTTAGTAAAGGCAGGAATAGTCCCCAAATTACTGTAAATACCATAAAGTAAGTTATCTATTTAAAGCGAATTGTGGTAAAGTGGGGTGAGTATCGTGGTTTTATTTTGGGGGAAGGGGATTCAGCGGGCAAGAGCCGCTCTGGTTAAAAAAAAAGGGGGATAGCGGGCGGGCGTGTCCGGGTATTTGAGAGATACAGCCCGGTTGTTATAGTATGGTTTAGAAGGATCACAATTGAGCTCATTATAAACTTGATGGGATGGGCAAAAGTGTGGTTGGGGCATAAATTCCTCATAAAATATCTAAATCCACTCTTAGGCCTTACCAAAACTTATTAACTGAATGATGAGGAATTAGTATATAAGGCGATCATTATTTGGCTCAGGGGAAGATTGATTGGAGATTAGCTACTAATATAATAGAGGAAAATGTACAGTTGGTGTTATATAGTATAACTAGGTAATCATAAGTAGCAATACAAAAACTGTCGATTGGTAAAATGTGAAGGAATACTTAGTAGTGAATAAGTGAAGAACACTCGCGTGAGAATAGGGTAATGTATTGTCTGAAACCAGAGCATATATTAGTGCCTAATAACATATATTTGAACTCAGCGATTTATAGAAAAAGTAGGACTTGAAACTCTAAAAATTCCCATATATAGAGCACAGGAAGAGCTACTCTGAGAACTGCATAGCTATGACAGTTATGTTTAGTTCTGGGCCAAAATACAGATATGAGGATAAAGGGATTATATGAACAAAGACCACCAATAGAGAGCTAAAAGGTTACACCTAATAGCTAAAACATTAAAAGTTGAGCTAACTTCCATAAAGTGGGCCTTATATTAGGACAGAAAGGGCTTAAGCTATAGTATAGGGACTGCAATCTTTCCTTATAGGGTCATTAAGAACATATAGTTCTGTGAAAACAGGGTTAAATATCAGTGATAGATCCAGAGCTAACCGTATCTCTAGAGTACTTGTGAACAAAAACACACTTTTTTAACTTTGACCCCCAAAATCTTTTACACATCTACAACCACCAAAAAAAAAAAACATGCTAAACGGTTTCTAAATTTTGTCCTGAGTTTAGAAATACCCAATGTTTACATGTTCTTTGCTTTTTTTGCAAGTTATAGGTCCATAAATACAAGTAGCACTTTGCTATTTCCAAACCACTTTTTTTCAAAATTAGCGCTAGTTACATTGGAACACTAATATCTTTCAGGAATCCCTGAATATCCATTGACATGTATATATATTTTTTTTAGAAGACATCCCAAAGTATTGATCTAGGCCCATTTTGGTATATTTCTTGCCACCATTTCACCGCCAAATGCGATCAAATAAAAAAAATTGTTCACTTTTTCACAAATTTTTTCACAAACTTTAGGTTTCTCACTGAAATAATTTACAAACAGCTTGTGCAATTATGGCATAAATGGTTGTAAATGCTTCTCTGGGATCCCCTTTGTTCATAAATAGCAGACATATATGGCTTTGGCTTTGCTTTTTAATAATTAGAAGGCTGCTAAATGCCACTGCGCACCACACGTGTATTATGCCCAGCAGTGAAGGGATTAATTAGGGAGCATGCAAGGAGCTTCTAGGGTTAATTTTAGATTTAGTGTAGTGTAGTAGACAACCCCAAGTATTGATTTAGGCCCATTTTGGTATATTTCATGCCACCATTTCACCGCCAAATGCGATCAAATAAAAAAAAACGCTACATTTTTCACAATTTTAGGTTTCTCACTGAAATTATTTACAAACAGCTTGTGCAATTATGGCACACATGGTTGTAAATGCTTCTCTGGGATCCCCTTTGTTCAGAAATAGCAGACATATATGACTTTGGCGTTGCTTTTTGGTAATTAGAAGGCCGCTAAATACTGCTGCACATCACACGTGTATTATGGCTAGCAGTGAAGGGGTTAATTAGGTAGTTTGTAGGGAGCTTGCAGGGTTAATTTTAGCTTTAGTGTAGAGATCAGCCTCCCACCTGACACATACCACCCCCTGATCCCTCCCAAACAGCTCCCTTCCCTCCCCCACCCCACAATTGTCCCCGCCATCTTAAGTACTGGCAGAAAGTCTGCTAGTACTAAAATAAAAGGTTTTTTTATATTTTTTATATTTTTTTTATAGCATATTTACATATGCTGCTGTGTAGGATCCCCCCTTAGCCCCCAACCTCCCTGATCCCCCCAAAACAGCTCTCTAACCCTCCCCCTCTGCATTATTGGGGGCCATCTTGGGTACTGGCAGCTGTCTGCCAGTACCCAACTTGCAGAAAAAAATGTTTTTTTTTGTTTCTGGGTTTTTTTTTCTGTAGTGTAGCTTCCCTCCCCCCACAGACCAACCCCCACACCTTGATTGATTGATTTTTTTTAAACTTGTATTCCCCTTTTTTTAGCATTTTAGTAAACTTTTTGCTGTAGTGTAGCGTTTCCCACCCGCTCCCTCCCCGTGCACGCGCCCGCGCCCACCCTCCCGTGCACGCCCCCGGACATTCCCGCCCACGATCCCGCCCCCCTCCACATCACCAGTGCCAACGATGGCCGCCACCCGCCTCCCGGTCCGGCTCCCACCCACCAACGAGGAAAGCCACCGATCTCCGGTGCAGAGAGGGCCACAGAGTGTCTCTCTCTGCACCGGATGGCTTAAAATGTTATTGCAGGATGCCTCCATATCGAGGCATCACGGCAATAACCGGAAAGCAGCTGGAAGCGAGCAGGATCGCTTCCAGCTGCTTTCCACACCGAGGACGTGCAGGGTACGTCCTCAGGCGTTACCTGCCTTTTTTTTGAGGACGTACCCTGCACGTCCTCGGTCGTTAAGGGGTTAAGAGTCAGCAAAAAATTGCCTGAAATGCAAGTCTGTCAAAAGATCTGAGATAAGGAGGCAGTCTGCAGAAGCTTAGATACAAGGTAATTACAGAAGTAAAAAGTATATTTCTATAACAGTGTTGGTTTTGCAAAACTAGGGAATAGTAAATAAAGAGATGATCTATTTTATCAAACAATAACATTTTTGGTGTTTACTATCACTTTAAATATGAATCTTCCCAGATCTATACAACATAATGGTAGAAAATCTATTTATGAGTGGGGCTATATCACAACTTTACAAATATATTATAATCTTTGTTTTCTGTCATTTATATGAAACAATATTTTCTCCTGAAATAAATGTTAAATATAATTTGTTTAAATATAAGTTAAATTGTATACTGCAGTATTGGTATTTTACTTCCTAATGATTCTCACTGTCAGACATTTTGTATTTGTCATGTGCTCCACCCCCCATCCTTTAACTTCTCTTGGTCAATACTGTGCTGTCTTAAATCACACTGCAATGGGGTATGAGAGAGAGGCACTAAAATGTTCATTTCAATTGCTATCTTAGATATAGAAAAGAAAAGGAAGTGTTTGTGTTTACATAGAGTGATAATATGATGAGATGTTTTTTCAACAAGTTCAGTCCATTTAAAAGGACCATAACATATAGAATTACAAAACAGATGCATAATAAAAACACAATGCAATAACATTTACTATTAATTTAAAAAGAGCAATAGATTGTTTGCTGATAAATGTAGTTCTGCACCTGTACCATGTGACAGCTATCAGCCAATAACAGACTCATATTTTTATATAATGTAAACTCCTGCATATGCTAAGTAGGAGCCGCTGCCTTAGGTCATTTAAAAGGCTGTGTACAATTTAATAATGAAAATAAATTACAAACAGCAAACAGTTATTTTACATAAAAACTAAACCTAAAGGTGAAATTTCCCATACACTTTATACTATTGTATACACCGGTAAAACAAGTCATTAGAAACACATTAAAGGGACAGCAAAGTCACAATTACACTTTTATTATTCAAATTAAAACAACTTTCTAATTTACTTCTATTATCAAATCTGCTTTATTCCCTTGGGGACCTTTGTGACAAAGCATATAATGCACTATGGTGCGCAAGCTGCTGATTAGTGGCACTACATACAAGCCTCTTGCCATTGGCTCACTTTTTGTGCTCAGCTAGCTCCCAGGAGTGCATTGCTGCTGCTTCAATAAAAGATATCTAGCGAATTAAGCAAATATCATAATAGAAGTAAATTGGAAAGTTGTTTAAAATTGTATTATTTATTTAAATGATGAAAAACATTTGGAGCTCTTGTTCTTTTAAGTGAAAACCAAATTTACAGGACACTGTCCCTTTAAGTCTGTGATCATGTGACATAAACAGCAGCAGCTGCAGGTGCAGAATACACTTACTAAGGTCTTTACTAACAACAAGAATCAGTCACAGATCAGTGGGATAAACGTTCTGATGATAAACAGGTGCAGCTAATAGAAATAAGAAATGTATTATAAAATAACCTCATTAGAAATAAAATAATATGCAGCTCACAATATATTTATGATTAGATCAGTAAATGTGATGAGACTGATACAACAGGGCCATAAGCTGAGTGATATTTATTACTGGAGCAAATAGCAGCTTCACACTAATATTAAATGAAAATGGTTTATCTGGGCTCTACAGTTAATTATAAACCTATAGGGAAATACAGGATACTAATTGGCTGATACTTAAAAATCTGTTGCTCATTGGATAACAGGAGCAAAGCAACCCCCACAAATGTAGTATTGGACAGACCTCCTCAAGCTCGAAAACTGCTATAAATCATTAAGTATTAAATTAGCTTTTTGAATCAAAGAACTAACAATAAATTCATCAGCACAGCATGAAACATATAGAAAACAATTTAAATAAGTACAATTGAGTTTTTGTTTTACATAAACTCAGTTTCTTATATGAAGTAAAATCATTAAGGGATTAAATGCCTATCAGTTGTTACCAGCAGAGAGGCTTACATAACTTAACACAAATATAACTTAACACTTTATTTAACTTAACCTAATAAATAACGACACAGAAACTGGTTATGGGTAAACTATTTGACCGTCACAGGGCAAAATATTTATTAAACTGAACGCATCAGAAAAAACTGCACAACAGGCAAGATGGCGGCAAGCGCTTATCCTAAAACATAACCCAGCACTGCAAGAGGTAAGCGGCCCAAAACGGAATCTGCAGCAGAGAGGCTCTCTGCTCAAGGAAACGCTACTGAGGGGTGTCGAGCTCTTGTGACCCACCCGCAAGGGGAAGGAGGGGCACCCCACGTGCACTTGGGGACATCCGCCCCTCCCACTTTTAGACTGGTCATCGCTCACCCCTTTTCGCCATTCCCTACGCAACAGGGTCGCTACCTCCCGCCGTGAGGGTGTCAGAGAAGGTCTCTGTATCCCAGCCGCTCGAACTGAGAAATCCAGAGAGGAAAGCTGGAACTATCCTGCTATGGACTTCAAAGGCTAGCCTGACTAGGCATGCCCAGGTCCCGTAAATTAACTAGCTAGAGTAGCCATCTTGCCAAAAAGGGAGGGAGGGCGGGAAAACGTCTCTGCTCAGGATCCAGGAAGAAGAGGGCCAGTGATCAGTGTTGCACACTTTTAAGGTAAGAAGGGGAGCTCCTCCCTACACTAGCAACATTGTTGCAACTAACCCCACACTGCCTCTTCTCCTATCTCACTCCTTTCAGCATTAACCCTTAGCTTGTTTCAGTCCCATGCTGGTCCCTCCACTGTCTTAAGGGATTAAATGCCTATCAGTTGTTACCAGCAGAGAGGCTTACATAACTTAACACAAATATAACTTAACACTTTATTTAACTTAACCTAATAAATAACGACACAGAAACTGGTTATGGGTAAACTATTTGACCGTCACAGGGCAAAATATTTATTAAACTGAACGCATCAGAAAAAACTGCACAACAGGCAAGATGGCGGCAAGCGCTTATCCTAAAACATAACCCAGCACTGCAAGAGGTAAGCGGCCCAAAACGGAATCTGCAGCAGAGAGGCTCTCTGCTCAAGGAAACGCTACTGAGGGGTGTCGAGCTCTTGTGACCCACCCGCAAGGGGAAGGAGGGGCACCCCACGTGCACTTGGGGACATCCGCCCCTCCCACTTTTAGACTGGTCATCGCTCACCCCTTTTCGCCATTCCCTACGCAACAGGGTCGCTACCTCCCGCCACAAGATAGCATAACATAATGCTAACCTTGCCGCCACCTAACAACCACAACCTGCTTACAGGCGGGTTCCTATAGAATTTTTAATATCCTCAATAAAGATATCTAGGTCTACATTCTGCAGGTGAACCCTATCCCTTCTATAGAAATGCTGCTTGTCGGACGTGATGGAGTCGTGTTTAACCACGAAACCTCCCACTCCCGTGACGGTCCTACCAATCGAGGCATTGATCTTTTTCCTAACTCGATAGGCTGCGCTATGACTGACCATGTGCCTCCATTCCAGTCTGGGAATAATATTAGACCACCCGATTACAACGTTCGGGATTCTGATCTTAATCCATGCAATCCCGGCCTGCATGATTTTTGTCAATTCCAACACTGGAATGGCGCCCACATCGTTACCGCCCAGGTGAATAATCAATATGTGGGGCTTACCCCAGCGAACTAGGGCCTCGGAAATAAGGGGGGCTAACCTAGGCCAACACATGCCCCTCTCCCCTAACCATCTAATCGATGCTTTATTTGCAGGGAAACCCAGTGACTGACCCCCGGGGAGGGATAAACAGCGGATGCATGCCCAATGGACATACGAGTGCCCAACAATCCACACTCTCCTGGCTCCCTGTGCGGTTCCTGCAACGACAAACAGTGTAAACAACACAGAAATTGAAGGGAAACATTAAACAACTGGCCGAACATAACCGCGATATCTGTTGGACTGCCATCTACCCACATGTCGAATAGCATCTGCTGAGGAACCTGTCATCGCAGCGTTAGTCGCAGCCCCTATACGGAAAGAATGGGAGGCAATCCTGGTTCCGTCTAAACCGGCAGCTGCCACTGCCTTTGCTAAAACTTTGCGAAACTGGTAAATGGACAACGCACAACCATCAGCATGTATTAACAGGGACCCCGGGTTGCCTGGTCTCACTTCCCAAAAGTGTGAAAGAGCTAATACCGGGCAGCACGATCCCGATGTTTTGGGCATAGAAATCCACACCCCTTTTCCCTGCTGATCTGTCTTTGACCGTGGTAGATAGAGCAACAGGGAATCTGTTGCAAACCGTAAATGTTCGGCCAACAGGCCCCTGTCAAGTTGTGTCTTGGAGGGGGATACTAATTCACCAACCCTAAGGGCTGCAGAATAAGCCAGGACAAAGGCTGCACGAAACAGGGAAAACTCGTATGGCGTAGCGCAAACCTGCCCTAACGCCTCCACCAGCCGCTCAAGCCGAGCGAGGGTAATGGGCTCCCTAGGGTCTTTATGCTGGGGCTGCGATCTTCCCCACCCTTTAACTACCTGCCGCACAAAGAAAGCGCTAGTTGGATCAGGCATGCCCATGGTGCGAAAGAAAAATGACAATGCCGCAAGCCGCGAGTGAATACCTCCATGCCGAACCCCAGCCTGCCTGAGACTCACCAGCCAATCACACAATGTAGCTTGAGATGCCTCCACAGCTTCCAAATCTTGATGATGGCAGAATCTTTCCCATTCGTCCCACAAGCTCGTGTAAGAGCGCCAAGTAGACGGGGCTAGTGAAGCCCGTACTAAAGGGAGCAGGGATATCCACGACTTAGAAGCTGCCAAAGAAAACCAGGACAGGGTAAACCTGCTGGAGCAGCATTAGGAGCAAGACGTCTAAAAGTCGCCCAATCGAATCTCGATAGAGCATCCGCAAGCACATTATTAACACCGGGGACATGCTGAGCTTGAAATTGAATATTAAGCTCTAAACAACGCAACACCAAGCGTCTGAGCAAACAGACTACCGCAGCCGAAGTTGCTGATAGGTTATTGACTGCGTGGACAACACTAAGGTTGTCCGTCCAGAAAATGGCCGCTTGATTTTCAAAGCATGTTCCCCATAATTCAACTGCTAGCACTATCGGGAACAGTTCTAACAATGTAAGGTTTCGCGTCAGACCCTTTGCATTCCAGTCTGAAGGCCAGGGGCCTGCGGACCATTGCCCCTGAAAATAGGCCCCATATCCTTTAGACCCCGCTGCGTCTGTAAACAAATGCAACGATTGGCTAGAAGTAGGGGAAGAGCGCCAAAGACAGATGCCATTAAAATTCCTTAAGAAGTCTTCCCAGACTTGCAAATCAGCTTTCATGCCTTCAGTGACTCTAATTCTTTTCGACGGTGCGGGAGACCCTTTTAACTTACTTTCCAACCTTCTGTTAAAAACCCTCCCCATAGGGATTACTCTGCCCGCAAAATTAAGGAGGCCCAGCAAGGATTGGAGTTGGCGAAGGGAAACATCACGACTGGTTAAAGTCGATTGCACCGTAAGTAACATGGCTTGAACCTTTTCAGGAGGTAACCTACACAGCTGCTTTTCAGTGTCAATTTGGATACCTAGGAATGTGAGGCAAGTGCATGGACCCTCAGACTTGTCTTCCGCGAGAGGAACCCCAAATTGTGACATGAGATCTCTCATGGACTGCATCAGCAACTGGCAATCCCACAAATCCTTTCTACCTACCAGGAGAAAGTCATCTAGGTAATGAGCTATGAAATTTCCACCCACCCGCTGGCTGACTGCCCAATGTAGAAACGTACTAAATGTCTCAAAAAGGGCACAGGAAAGGGCACAGCCCATCGGAAGGCAACGGTCTACATAGTAGCCACCCTCAAATTTAATTCCCATGAGAGGGAAGGCTGCTGGGTTCAGTGGCAGCAAACGGAAGGCGGCCTCAATATCAAGTTTTGCCAGTAGGGCCCCTCTCCCTGCCGACCGAACCAGCTGTAAGGCGCTGTCAAACGATTGATACTTCACTGAGCTCATATCTGGGTCAATGGCATCATTGACAGAAGTGCCCCTGGGGTGAGATAGATGTTGAATTAGCCGAAATTTACCTGCCTCCTTCTTTGGCACAACCCCTAGAGGGGAAATCACCAAACCTTGAAGGGGGGTGGAAGGAAATGGGCCTATTATCCTTCCCAACTGAATTTCTTTATTCAATTTCGATCTAACAACGTGCGGAAACTGATAAGCTGATTTTAAGTTTCTAGCACAAGGAGCCCCTTGTGGGCTTCGCATTAAAGGGATATGAAACCCGTACAAAAAACCGTCACGTAACAATATGGCGGCGTGGCGGTCTGGGTACATTCGTAGCCAGGGCTCAAGGGCGTGAACCCTCACCGGGGTTGGGGCCCTTTGAAACAGTCGCGAATCTGTTGGTGGCCCTATTAGCTTGGAAATCTTTTCTTTTGGAACATTCGCTGCCGGGGTGAGAACCCCCGCAGAACTTACATGTGTGGCGAAAGTTGCAGGAGCTACCTTTATCACACTTCCCATCCTGGTACGCCCAACAGGCACCACCCTTTCGCTTACCTTTCGGTGAACGAAAGGACTGGTTCGCGACCCCCGTGGTTGAGGAGGAGGGAGGATGGGAGCCTAGGCGTTGCCAAAGGTGGGTATCGGTGGTGTCAAATGTAAGCACCGGATTCCCTGCCATCTTTTGCCTAAACTCAGAGTCGTAGTCCCTCCATGCAGAATCTCCATACCTCCTCTGAATCCAGTGTATGTTATCAGTGTATTTCAAGATAGCATGACACTGGCTGGGGTACTTTTCTAAATAGCAGGAAGAGTATACCCTGAAACAAATGAGCCATTCATCAAAAGTTTCCGGGCGCTTGAACCGTTTAGGACCAGTGCCATCCATACTCTTCTCTTTTTGTCTATAAGCTTCTGCTGAAAGCTCAAAAACATTAACGTATCTCCCTTGCTGGATTTTTTTAACCGTCTTAGGTTTTAAATGTCCATGCAAAGAAGGGGTATAAGAGGGCAAAGAGTCACCGTGTAACGCGACTTTGCGCTCTGAACTAGGGGTAGGTAAAGGGCGCTCAATGAACTGTGCTGATGTGTCATGGGGATGCTCTGTCAAAGCTAGTTGCTGCTGCTGCTGCGGACCTGATTTCCTAAAAGTACCCCCTTGAAATTCCTGCCACATCTTTTTTACCATTGAGAACATACGTTTTTGGCCCTTAGTGTGCAGCCCCAATGAAGTGTCACTGTCAGATCCTGACTCAGTAAGTGATAAGTCATCTATGTCAGGTCGGTCATGTATAAAGGCCCCGGTCTTACCCTCTGCAGAGGATGCCGCTGCTTGAGCTGTCGCAACCGACTGGGCTTCTCTCCTTGTGTCGGGAACTGCTGGCTGCTGAGCAGGTGCAGGTGGTGCGAGATCATGCTGTGGAGCCGCTGAATTAGCTGCCTGGGTAATACTAGCTGTTCCAGATGTGGAAGGCAAAACAGACTCCGTTTGAGCTGTACCCTGCAAAATAGACAAAATTTGGCGAGCACAACGAACATCAGCATTGGAAGGATTAACAGTTTCAATCCCCAGAGACTCATTCCCCAATACAGTGCCCCCTTGAACACCACACAAATTAGGCCTGTTCCCACTCAGCCCAGTCGTCACATTAGCCCTAGGCACACTAGTTAAGACATTCACATTGTCATGAGCATTCACACTGGCAATGAAAGCGTTAACTGGGACAGAAGATCTTTCATTCGCAACCTGCGCATTCACTTCCGCTTGAACCGCCCTACCACTTGCATGGAATTCACGCACACCTGCGGCATGCACTGGGTTAATAGTGTTTCCCCTCATAGCATTGTTAGTTAACCCTTGAAGCGCAGCATTGCTAGTTAAGGCATTTACATTATCATGAGCATTCATAAGGGCATTCACATTATCATGAGCATTCACACTGGCAATGAAAGTGTTAACTGTAGCATCAGATCTTTCATTCACAACCCGTGCAATCTCTCTCGCTTGAACTGCCCTACCACCTGCATGCAAATCACGCACACCTGTGGCATGCACTGGGTTAATAGTGTTTCCCCTCATCGCATTGTCAGTTAAGCCTTGAAGCGCAGCATCGCTGCTGTGAGCCTCGCCCCTGTCGCGGGGATAAACTTGGTCTGCACCCTTATATAACTGGGTATGTGTCACACGGCTATCTCTAACCAAACCTCTGTTTCTCATATTGGAGCGGCTGGACCCTCTCATTCCCCTCACTATGCTAGTTGTGGCACCTCGCCTTTGCCCTGAGAAACCTCTTATGGCCCCGCTCCCACGTGACGCCGCAGCAAAGTTAACCCTTCTCTGAACATTTTTCCTCCTTGTGCTGCCCCTCATGGAGACTGGCAATCGTTCCCCTACCGGTGTCCTCTCATGGTACTCACCTCCGGTGTAAATGAGAGGACCCGGTCGATTGCCGCCATCTCCGCGTGTGTCTTGCCGTGTATGGGCGGAAATGACGTCACCGGAAGGGGCGGGGCTTATCGCGCCCACTTCCGGATTCGCCGATGGAGCAGCCGCATGGATAGGAGCTACAGGAGGAGACATAGCCGACGCAAGGGACGCAAGTAAGGACGCCATCGCCGACGCAGCCGACGGGGGAAGCGCCGCAAGGAGGGAGGAGACAGAAGAGTCAGGTAAGTTACCCGGCAGTGCCCAAGAAGGCCCCCCCGCAACCGCCGCCATATTGGTGTTTCCACCCACAGCCGCCATATTGTGTGACATAGGGGGATGTTGAAGAGCCACCATGCTGGAGTCCACACCCACCGCCGCCATATTGGGGCCTACTACTAGGCCTTGCTGGGGATTAACATTGGCAGCGGTAGTGGTGGACTGAACATGGGGACCAACGTCATTGTGATGATGTATCACACAGGGGGAAGGGGGGACAGCAGAGGCAGTCGGTTCCCTAATTATACGTGGGGAAGGGGAATAACTTACTGCCGCACCTCTACCCTTATTAGGCTGTTTTTTAAGTAATGGGGTTGACACGCCTGGCCTGTCAGTAAACAGTTCAGGCGATTCTACCCTTTGTGCCAACACCTGTTCTCCCTGCTCTACCCCTGCCCCATCACCCTCTGCACCTAAGGCCTCTATGCTAGGGGCCCTGACCAGTGCCTCAGTAGCATAGGCCGATCCGGTGCAGCTAAAGTCATGCACTTCAGCAACTGTAGTAACTGATGTGTGTAAATGACTAGGAGCTGTAACAACTAAGCTATCAGGTTGTGTTTCAGGAACAAAATCATCTAGATCCTCCCCATTATCCATGTCACTTATCTGCTTTTCCTTTCCAGGTCTTGCAAAAGTCAGTGCATGGAATCTTTGAGGAGGGAGTCTGGTTCTTCTAGGACGCTGCATGAAGAAGTTTTGAATCAGCAAGTACTGCAAAAACGTCTCTGCTCAGGATCCAGGAAGAAGAGGGCCAGTGATCAGTGTTGCACACTTTTAAGGTAAGAAGGGGAGCTCCTCCCTACACTAGCAACATTGTTGCAACTAACCCCACACTGCCTCTTCTCCTATCTCACTCCTTTCAGCATTAACCCTTAGCTTGTTTCAGTCCCATGCTGGTCCCTCCACTGTCTTTATCTTTATCATAACAAAATACATAACAATATTTTCTCATCCTATATAATAAAAGGCCAAGTGTGTTTGTCCGAAGCTGTCATGCGCAGTAGAGACTGCGCGCGAGGACAAACACACCTGGCCTTCCAACTAACCTGGCGTGATGGAGTGGGCGTGGCCGGGCGGATGCAGAGTGGGCGTGACCAGGTGGGTGCATCGTGGGCGTGGCCGGGCACAACATGGGCATGGTTGGACGGGCGTGACATGGGCGTGGCTGAGCGTGATGTGGGTTGGGCCGGCTACAGCTGCTAAGAGTCTAGAGACAGAGAGGGGGGATAGAGAGAGCAGAAGAGGGGGGATAGAGAGAGGGGGAGAGAGACAGCAAAAGACAGAGGGGGAGAGAGACAGCAAAAGACAGAGGGGGAGAGAGAAAGCAAAAGACAGAGGGGGAGAGAGACAGCAAAAGACAGAGGGGGAGAGAGACACAGCAAAAGACACAGGGGGAGAGAGACAGCAAAAGAGAGAGGGGGAGAGAGACTTCAAAAGAGAGGGGGAAAGAGACTTCAAAAGAGAGAGGGGGAGAGAGACAGCAAAAGAGAGAGGAAGAGAGAGACAGCAAAAGAGAGGGGGAGAGAGACAGCAAAAGAGGGGAGAGAGAGACAGCAAAAGAGAGGGGGAGAGAGAGACAGCAAAAGAGAAGGGGAGAAAGAGAAGGGGAGAGAGACAGCAAAAGAGAGGGGGAGAGAGAAAGCAAAAGAAAGAGGGGAAGAGATACAGCAAAAGAGAGAGGGGGAGAGAGACAGCAAAAGAGAGAGGGGGAGAGAGACAGCAAAAGAGAGGTGGGAGAGAGAGGGGGGAGAGAGACAGCAAAAGAGAAGGGAGAGAGAGACAGCAAAAGAGAGGGGGGAAGAGAGCCAGCAAAAGAGAGAGGGGGAGAGAGACAGCAAAAGAGAGGGGGGAGAGAGAGGGGGGAGAGAGACAGCAAAAGAGAAGGGAGAGAGAGACAGCAAAAGAGAGGGGGGAAGAGAGACAGCAAAAGACAGAGGGGGAGAGAGACAGCAAAAGAGAGAGGGGGAGAGAGACAGCAAAAGAGAGAGGGGGAGAGAGACAGCAAAAGAGAGAGGGGGAGAGAGACAGCAAAAGAGAGGGGGAGAGAGAGACAGCAAAAGAGAAGGGGAGAGAGAAAGCAAAAGAGAAGGGGAGAGAGAAAGCAAAAGAAAGAGGGGAAGAGATACAGAAAAAGAGAGAGGGGGAGAGAGACAGCAAAAGAGAGAGGGAGAGAGAGACAGCAAAAGAGAGGGGGGAGAGAGCCAGCAAAAGACTGAGGGGAGAGAGCGAGCAAAAGAGAGGGGGGAAGAGAGCTAGCAAAAGAGAGGGGGGAGAGAGCTAGCAAAAGAGAGGGGGGAGAGAGCTAGCAAAAGAGAGGGGGGAGAGAGCTAGCAAAAGAGAGGGGGGAGAGAGAGAGCAAAAGAGGGGGGAGAGAGAGTGCAAAAGAGAGGGGGGAGAGAGAGAACAAAAGAGAGGGGGGAGAGAGAGAGAGCGCAAAAGAGAGGGGAGAAAGAGAGAGCAAAAGAGAGGGGAGAAAGAGAGAGCAAAAGAGAGGGGGGATAGAGAGAGAGCAAGGGGTGGGACCGCTGTACTGCAAAAAATGGCCCATGTAAACGGGCTTTAGGACTAGTCCTATAATATAAAAGGCCAAGTGTTTTTGTCCGAAGCTGTCATGCACAGTAGAGACAGTGTGAGGACAAACACACCTGGCCTTTACCTGATCTGCTGTTTGCAGCATGGTGCGGCGAAAGTTGGCTTGGCCGGAAGTGGCGTGACCGGACTTGGCAGGGCGGGGCCGGCACGAGAGAGGGGAGGGAGATAGAAAGAGAGGGGGAGAGACAAGAAGATATGGGAAAGAGCTAAAGAGAGGGGAAAGAGAGAGCGAAAGAGAGGGGAAAGAGAGAGCAAAAGAGAGGGGGAGAGAGAGCAAAAGAGAGGGAGAGAGAGCAATAGAGAGGGGAAGAGAGAGCAATAGAGAGGGGGGAGAGAGAGCAATAGAGAGGGGGGAGAGAGAGCAATAGAGAGGGGGGAGAGAGAGCAATAGAGAGGGGGGAGAGAGAGCAATAGAGAGGGGGGAGAGAGAGCAATAGAGAGGGGGGAGAGAGAGCAATAGAGAGGGGGAGAGAGAGCAATAGAGACGGGGAGAGAGAGCAATAGAGAGGGGGGAGAGAGAGCAATAGAGAGGGGGAGAGAGAGCAGTAGAGAGGGGGAGAGAGAGCAATAGAGAGGGGGAGAGAGAGCAATAGAGAGGGGGAGAGAGAGCAATAGAGAGGGGGAGAGAGAGAGCAATAGAGAGGGGGAGAGAGAGCAATAGAGAGGGGGGAGAGAGAGCAATAGAGAGGGGGAGAGAGCAATAGAGAGGGGGGGAGAGCAATAGAGGGGGGGGGAGAGAGACAGCATCAAAGAGAGGGGGGAGAGAGAGAGCGCAAAAGAGAGGGGGGAGAGAGAGAGCACAAAAGAGAGGGGGAGAGAGCGCAAAAGAGAGGGGGGAGAGAGAGAGGGCCAAAGAGAGGGGGAGAGAGAGCAAAAGAGAGAGCAAAAGAGAGAGGGGGAGAGAAAGCAAAAGAGAAGGGGTGGGGGAAGAGCAAAAGCGAGGGGGGGGAGAGAGAAAAAGAGAGGGGGGAGAGAGGGACCAAAAGAGAGGGGAAAGAGCTAAAGAAAGGGGAGAGAGAGCAAAAGAGAGAGGGGAGAGAGAGAGAGCAAAAGAGAGGTGGAGTGAAAGAGAGCACAAAAGAGAGAGGGAGAGAGGGATCAAAAGAGAGGAGGGGAGAGATCAAAAGAGAGGGGGGGAGAGCAAAAGAGAGGGGGAGGGAGAGAGAGCAAAGAGTGGGACCGCTGTACTGCAAAAAATGGCCCGTATAAACAGGCTTTAGGACTAGTCATTATATAAAACACAACAGTGTGAGGCTGTTAATAAAAATTTATGTCAGGTTTTGCATATTACCGTTTAGCAGAAGCTCTGCAAGTATGAAGTTTCTCTGGTTCCTCCTGTGATATCACTGAATGTTACACAGATATTTATACTAATGTGGGAGTGTCACCTTTCTCTGTGTGAGTCACATGAGTACAACTTGTCAGTTGGGAGAGGGTCACACCCGGACTTTTGTTCTCATATAAGTGTCTATTGTCCCCTCTGGTGTCACATGAATACAGAGTCCCTGCCTCCCACTCAGGGTGTGATTATCATATGGATAAGTAAGGAGGAAACAAACGGTTTATTTAAATGTGAGAGATTTTCCGTTGTGTCCTAAAATATCTCAGGATACAGCATTATATTATGTTTTTATTGATGGAAATTTTTATCTTAACAGAACTTAGTTGCAAACAGATGTATAATATTAACATGGCATATATATAATATTTGCAAAGTTACAACTTTCTTAGACTATATGTGGAACATAGAGAATATTAAAGGGAAGCAATTAAAACATGATACAGCCTTACTAACACTTAATGCTGAGAAGGCCTTTGATTCCCATTGAATGGGAGCATTTGTTCAAAGCACTTGAAAAATGTGGATTTAAAAATCATTTTGTTCACTTTATTCACAATCTATATAGAAAACCGATATCCTTTCTCTTGATTAATATAATTTAAAAAATGTACTAGACAGGGTTGTCCACTCTCCCCTCTACTTTTTAATATCGCTCTTGAACCTTTGGCTATTTGGTTAAAACAGGTATGCGTAAGGGATTCCTATGGTTACACCAACACTAAAAATCCTATTATATGCAAATGACCTGCTAATCTTTCTTTACAATACCTCCCAAGTAATACCTTTAATTTTAACATGTTTAAATATTTTCAGCACTTTCTCAGGATATAAAATAAATTATAATAAAAGTGAACTTATGTGGGTACAAAAGACTAGATCCAGTATACTTCAACTTCCATTTAAAGTTGTAGACTCACTTACATACCTAGGTTTACATCTGCATAAAAATACGCAGAATTGGTATAATCTAAATTACCAAATACTCTTTCAAAAGATCAAGACAAACCTAGAAATATGGACAGCTTTTCTGCTGTCAATATCAGCAAGAGTTAGTCTTATCAAAACAATTATCTTTCCACAACTACTATACGCACTGCAGAATCTTCCTTTACTCTTAAAAAAATCATGGATCTCACGATAGAGTGAATTATACTAATAGCTATAAAATCTTTAATCTAATTCCCTTAACTTACAGACTCTGAGTAGTGCCGCATGACTTGGGGCTCGGGTTTCTAGGAGGGGGGGGGAACTAAACAAATTTTTTCCTGTAATAAAGTTTGTTTGTTTTTTGTATTAGAAAATTGTTAATTTAAGTTATAGCTATGAATAAGAAGGTACAAATTGTGTTGAGGAGCTGAACTTCTGATGTTAAAGATTTTCAGCTACAAGTATTAATGTATTTTTTTTTTCCTGGTATTTTTTCTTTTATTATTTTAGAAAAAAAAAGTTATAAGAAGGCAAAAATTGTTTTGATGAGCTGAACTTCTGATGTTAAAGATTTTCAGCTAAAAAAGTATTAATGTAAGTTCATCAGAGTTCTGATTGTAATCAATAAATATATATATATATATATATATATATATATATATATATATATATATATATATATATATATATATATATAAAAAATATCAACAAGTTATTAGATGCATATGAGATATATATATAGGAGCAGCAATACACTACTGGGAGCTAGCTGAACACATCTAGTTAGCCAATCACAAGAGATAAATGTGTGCAGGCACCAATCAGCAGTGAGCTCCCACTAGTGTAGGATATGTGCATATTCTTTTTAAACAAAGAAAACAAAGCACATCCAAAAGAAATTAATTTAAAGTGTCCTAAAAAGAAATGCTCTATCTGAATCATGCATGTTTAAAGGGACACTCAAATCAAAATAAACTTTTATGATTCAGAAAGAACCTGCAGTTTATAGACACTTTACTTCCATTATCAAATTTTGCACAATATTTTTATATACACCTTCTAGGGAAAAAAATACTACCGAGCATGTGCACAAGCTCACAGGCTATACATTTACAAGTCTGTGATTGGTTGATGTCTGTCACATGATAGGGGGCCGGAAAATGGGAGAAAAAATAAATTTGTCCGAAAAAAACTCTACTGCTTATTTGAAATTCAGAGTAGGTGTAATTGTCGTTTTATTGTGCACTTGTTAATTATGCAGTTCTACTGCATTGAGTGGTCCTTTCATTTTGACTGTGTGTGTGTGTGTGTGTATATATATATATATATATATATATATATATATATATATATATATATATATATATATATACAGGGAGTGCAGAATTATTAGGCAAGTTGTATTTTTGAGGATTAATTTTATTATTGAACAACAACCATGTTCTCAATGAACCCAAAAAACTCATTAATATCAAAGCTGAATAATTTTGGAAGTAGTTTTTAGTTTGTTTTTAGTTATAGCTATTTTAGGGGGATATATGTGTGTGCAGGTGACTATTACTGTGCATAATTATTAGGCAACTTAACAAAAAACAAATATATACCCATTTCAATTATGAAACCAATATAACATCTCAACATTCACAAATATACATTTCTGACATTCAAAAACAAAACAAAAACAAATCAGTGACCAATATAGCCACCTTTCTTTGCAAGGACACTCAAAAGCCTGCCATCTATGGATTCTGTCAGTGTTTTGATCTGTTCACCATCAACATTGCGTGCAGCAGCAACCACAGCCTCCCAGACACTGTTCAGAGAGGTGTACTGTTTTCCCTCCTTGTAAATCTCACATTTGATGATGGACCACAGGTTCTCAATGGGGTTCAGATCAGGTGAACAAGGAGGCCATGTCATTAGATTTTCTTCTTTTATACCCTTTCTTGCCAGCCACGCTGTGGAGTACTTGGACGCGTGTGATGGAGCATTGTCCTGCATGAAAATCATGTTTTTCTTGAAGGATGCAGACTTCTTCCTGTACCACTGCTTGAAGAAGGTGTCTTCCAGAAACTGGCAGTAGGACTGGGAGTTGAGCTTGACTCCATCCTCAACCCGAAAAGGCCCCACAAGCTCATCTTTGATGATACCAGCCCAAACCAGTACTCCACCTCCACCTTGCTGGCGTCTGAGTCGGACTGGAGCTCTCTGCCCTTTACCAATTCAGCCACGGGCCCATCCATCTGGCCCATCAAGACTCACTCTCATTTCATCAGTCCATAAAACCTTAGAAAAATCAGTCTTGAGATATTTCTTGGCCCAGTCTTGACGTTTCAGCTTGTGTGTCTTGTTCAGTGGTGGTCGTCTTTCAGCCTTTCTTACCTTGACCATGTCTCTGAGTATTGCACACCTTGTGCTTTTGGGCACTCCAGTGATGTTGCAGCTCTGAAATATGGCCAAACTGGTGGCAAGTGGCATCTTGGCAGCTGCACGCTTGACTTTTCTCAGTTCATGGGCAGTTATTTTGTGCCTTGGTTTTTCCACACGCTTCTTGCGACCCTGTTGACTATTTTGAATGAAACGCTTGATTGTTCGATGATCACGCTTCAGAAGCTTTGCAATTTTAAGAGTGCTGCATCCCTCTGCAAGATATCTCACTATTTTTGACTTTTCTGAGCCTGTCAAGTCCTTCTTTTGACCCATTTTGCCAAAGGAAAGGAAGTTGCCTAATAATTATGCACACCTGATATAGGGTGTTGATGTCATTAGACCACACCCCTTCTCATTACAGAGATGCACATCACCTAATATGCTTAATTGGTAGATACTTTCGAGCCTATACAGCTTGGAGTAAGACAACATGCATAAAGAGGATGATGTGGTCAAAATACTAATTTGCCTAATAATTCTGCACTCCCTGTATATATATATATATATATATATATATATATATATATATATAAATATATACACACACATGCACATATACAAAGATACGCATATGTACAAAAACACATGCACATACACACACATGCTTACACACATACAAATATAAACACACATACACACAGATATAAGCATACACAGTCACACACACAAATATAAACACACATATAAAGTCACATGCACGTAACATTACAAATACAATGCTCCCTTTACAATGACAGCTCAACCCTCCTCAGCAGAGTCATCCCAATTCCACTAATCTAATGAAGTAGAATCCTAGGCATCCAACTTTGTCTTAGATAATGAGTGGAATGCAAATTTGCGCTTTTGGGAGTAATACCAGCATACGCAAATTACAAATTAGGTGCAATGCGAACGCAACCTCCTGTTCACATTGCCTGGAAGCCTTGTGCTCACGAGAGCGAGCTTCCATAGGCTCCAATGGGAGCCTTCTTCTGATGCCATGAGACATAGCAAAGAACCTAGCACAGTGCAGGGGGTAATTCCCACAGTGTTGGGCAGCACATTAAAAATATTCCTATTACCAACGGTACTCGGCATGGCTGTCCCTTGTCTCCCTTGCTATTTGCTTTAGCGATAGAGCCCTTAGCAGCACAAATCAAGAGTGACAACAAGGTTGAGGGAATCACATTGCATGGCACGATACATAAGATTGCACTGTTTGCCGACGACACAACGATCTTCTCCACCAAGCCACTACAGATTATACCTAGATTGCTAGAGATCCTTGAGACATTTAGTAACCTCTCTTATTACAAATCGAATCATAACAAAACCGAAATCTTTACTAGAGGGTAGACCTACTTAAATACTTACACTATAAATAAAATTTTATAGCAAAATAAAACCATATAACACATTTAGGAATTAAATTATCAAGTGATATTCCCCAAATTAAAAACACAAATTACCACCCCTTGCTAACTGAGCTGAGAACACTTAAGCAAAAATGGCACTCAAACTCCATTTCCTGGCTGGGATGCTTTGCAGCCCTTAAAATTAGCTATCTTCCTAAACTGAACTATTTATTCCGGTGCCTCCCAATTCGGGTACCCAAAAAAATGTTGTTACAGTTGCAAAGTGAATATACAAAGTACATATGGCAGGGGAAACCTCCACATATTGTCCACAAAATTTTGCAGTACCCTAGACTACATGGAGGGGTTGCCTCTCCATCTATCTCTAGATATTTTGAGGCGGCGATGCTCACTCATATTTCTCAATGGGGAGTCAAAGACTTTCATAGTAAATGGAAGGGAATTGAGCAGGCCCCACTACCATTTAACATTTACTTACGTGATCTTATTTGGACCCCGCCACATTGCCGTAGAAATTTGTCTATCAACAATCTAATAATTAAAGAATGCCTCTCATCATGGGATCAGATTAGGCATTATAAACTTATAGCTCCCCATCCCTCTCCCATCACTACTTTATCAGGCCTTCTCACAGGCCTTCCTGACTCTCACACTGCTACGTGGGCCCGTTTGGGCTTCGAAAGGGTATCAGACCTATGGTCCACCTCTTCACAGGGGCATTTTGTTAAGCTAGACCAAATTAGGGAATCCACACAGGTGCCACCGTATTTGGTTTTTGAATATCCGAGTAATTAGCCTATTAACTAGTTGGGGATTTAAGCACATACCTCCCCTTCAGCTAACATTGTGGGAATCTAGATGGCAGCAGGGGTTTAGTCTCGGCAAACCTATGTCAATTCACTATAGTTTAATGGAAGGGGTGTCGCCTATTGATAAAGCTCCACACATATTGAAATGGGAACAAAAATTGAATATATCTGTTCCCACTCAGGTCTGGCAACATACACTCCTATTAACTAAAAAACATAATTTATGTAAGAACTTACCTGATAAATTCATTTCTTTCATATTAGCAAGAGTCCATGAGCTAATGACGTATGGGATATACATTCCTACCAGGAGGGGCAAAGTTTCCCAAACCTCAAAATGCCTATAAATACATCCCTCACCACACCCACAAATCAGTTTAACGAATAGCCAAGAAGTGGGGTGATAAGAAAAAAGTGCGAAGCATAAATATAAGGAATTGGAATAATTGTGCTTTATATAAAAAAATCATAACCACCACAAAAAAAGGGTGGGCCTCATGGACTCTTGCTAATATGAAAGAAATGAATTTATCAGGTAAGTTCTTACATAAATTATGTTTTCTTTCATGTAATTAGCAAGAGTCCATGAGCTAGTGACGTATGGGATAATGACTACCCAAGATGTGGATCTTCCATGCAAGAGTCACTAGAGAGGGAGGGATAAACTAAAGACAGCGAATTCCGCTGAAAAAAATCCACACCCAAAAATAAAGTTTAAATCTTATAAAGAAA